>NC_087342.1:36061756-36229404 GCF_030014295.1 Loxodonta africana
TCGTCCGAGGACTGGATGAAGTCCGAGTGTTCTTTTTCTCACTGAGATACACAAAATCTGCTGTTGCCTCAGAGCTCTGTTCTTGGCAAATACGTGAACCTGACATACATTCATGTGGGGAAAGACATGGCTTTGCTAGGATTTCTCTTAGCACTGGGTTTTCTCTGGGCCTCACGTCAGGGCAACACTGCATAGGATATACTCTGCCTGGAGAGAGTTTCCCGCTTGGTAGTTTGGCCTAGAAAACCCTGCTTTTGCAAGTGCCACTTGACCAGATTCAGGCAGAAAAGAGAATACAAAAAGGCCTTTTCTCCCTGGGTCCTTTCACAGTCTCTAAAAGCTAAAACTCTATAGTTGCTCCTCTGGCAGGATAAATGCACTGCAATGTAGTTTTTCAGAAGAAGCCTTGAGTTTGCGAGAGCGTAGGAGGAATTCATTGCAGGAAAGAGGAAGGCCAAAAAGTTTCTCTCCTTATGCCTGCCTTGCTCAGAGGAGTGGATGAAGTCAGGGACTTCTCCCTTTCCCTGAGAAACATGCAGGCCGCTGTTCCCCGTGCGCTCTCTTATTTGTTAAAGCGACTGCAGTTACACACTTTGAACTGTGGAAAGGCACCGGAGTTTCTTAGGATTTCCCCAGGCGCTTTGTTTTCCCTGGGCCAAAAGGAGCCTTCACAATAGCTTAACGCTAACACTGCATGCTCCTTCCACTTCCAGACCACGACTACCGCAAGGCAGTTCTCCGCGGGAAAACTTCCCTTCGCGAAGGGCAGATTGGCCGAGCTCATTGCAGGAAAGCGAAACCAAATGACGCTTTTCTCATTCTAACTGCTTTCGTCCGAGGACTGGATGAAGTCCGAGTGTTCTTTTTCTCACTGAGATACACAAAATCTGCTGTTGCCTCTGAGCTCTGTTCTTGGCAAATACGTGAACCTGACATACATTCATGTGGGGAAAGACATGGCTTTGCTAGGATTTCTCTTAGCACTGGGTTTTCTCTGGGCCTCACGTCAGGGCAACACTGCATAGGATATACTCTGCCTGGAGAGAGTTTCCCGCTTGGTAGTTTGGCCTAGAAAACCCTGCTTTTGCAAGTGCCACTTGACCAGATTCAGGCAGAAAAGAGAATACAAAAAGGCCTTTTCTCCCTGGGTCCTTTCACAATCTCTAAAAGCTAAAACTCTATAGTTGCTCCTCTGGCAGGATAAATGCACTGCAATGTAGTTTTTCAGAAGAAGCCTTGAGTTTGCGAGAGCGTAGGAGGAATTCATTGCAGGAAAGAGGAAGGCCAAAAAGTTTCTCTCCTTATGCCTGCCTTGCTCAGAGGAGTGGATGAAGTCAGGGACTTCTCCCTTTCCCTGAGAAACATGCAGGCCGCTGTTCCCCGTGCGCTCTCTTATTTGTTAAAGCGACTGCAGTTACACACTTTGAACTGTGGAAAGGCACCGGAGTTTCTTAGGATTTCCCCAGGCGCTTTGTTTTCCCTGGGCCAAAAGGAGCCTTCACAATAGCTTAACGCTAACACTGCATACTCCTTCCACTTCCAGACCACGGCTACCGCAAGGCAGTTCTCCGCGGGAAAACTTCCCTTCGCGAAGGGCAGATTGGCCGAGCTCATTGCAGGAAAGCGAAACCAAATGACGCTTTTCTCATTCTAACTGCTTTCGTCCGAGGACTGGATGAAGTCCGAGTGTTCTTTTTCTCACTGAGATACACAAAATCTGCTGTTGCCTCAGAGCTCTGTTCTTGGCAAATACGTGAACCTGACATACATTCATGTGGGGAAAGACATGGCTTTGCTAGGATTTCTCTTAGCACTGGGTTTTCTCTGGGCCTCACGTCAGGGCAACACTGCATAGGATATACTCTGCCTGGAGAGAGTTTCCCGCTTGGTAGTTTGGCCTAGAAAACCCTGCTTTTGCAAGTGCCACTTGACCAGATTCAGGCAGAAAAGAGAATACAAAAAGGCCTTTTCTCCCTGGGTCCTTTCACAGTCTCTAAAAGCTAAAACTCTATAGTTGCTCCTCTGGCAGGATAAATGCACTGCAATGTAGTTTTTCAGAAGAAGCCTTGAGTTTGCGAGAGCGTAGGAGGAATTCATTGCAGGAAAGAGGAAGGCCAAAAAGTTTCTCTCCTTATGCCTGCCTTGCTCAGAGGAGTGGATGAAGTCAGGGACTTCTCCCTTTCCCTGAGAAACATGCAGGCCGCTGTTCCCCGTGCGCTCTCTTATTTGTTAAAGCGACTGCAGTTACACACTTTGAACTGTGGAAAGGCACCGGAGTTTCTTAGGATTTCCCCAGGCGCTTTGTTTTCCCTGGGCCAAAAGGAGCCTTCACAATAGCTTAACGCTAACACTGCATACTCCTTCCACTTCCAGACCACGGCTACCGCAAGGCAGTTCTCCGCGGGAAAACTTCCCTTCGCGAAGGGCAGATTGGCCGAGCTCATTGCAGGAAAGCGAAACCAAATGACGCTTTTCTCATTCTAACTGCTTTCGTCCGAGGACTGGATGAAGTCCGAGTGTTCTTTTTCTCACTGAGATACACAAAATCTGCTGTTGCCTCTGAGCTCTGTTCTTGGCAAATACGTGAACCTGACATACATTCATGTGGGGAAAGACATGGCTTTGCTAGGATTTCTCTTAGCACTGGGTTTTCTCTGGGCCTCACGTCAGGGCAACACTGCATAGGATATACTCTGCCTGGAGAGAGTTTCCCGCTTGGTAGTTTGGCCTAGAAAACCCTGCTTTTGCAAGTGCCACTTGACCAGATTCAGGCAGAAAAGAGAATACAAAAAGGCCTTTTCTCCCTGGGTCCTTTCACAGTCTCTAAAAGCTAAAACTCTATAGTTGCTCCTCTGGCAGGATAAATGCACTGCAATGTAGTTTTTCAGAAGAAGCCTTGAGTTTGCGAGAGCGTAGGAGGAATTCATTGCAGGAAAGAGGAAGGCCAAAAAGTTTCTCTCCTTATGCCTGCCTTGCTCAGAGGAGTGGATGAAGTCAGGGACTTCTCCCTTTCCCTGAGAAACATGCAGGCCGCTGTTCCCCGTGCGCTCTCTTATTTGTTAAAGCGACTGCAGTTACACACTTTGAACTGTGGAAAGGCACCGGAGTTTCTTAGGATTTCCCCAGGCGCTTTGTTTTCCCTGGGCCAAAAGGAGCCTTCACAATAGCTTAACGCTAACACTGCATACTCCTTCCACTTCCAGACCACGGCTACCGCAAGGCAGTTCTCCGCGGGAAAACTTCCCTTCGCGAAGGGCAGATTGGCCGAGCTCATTGCAGGAAAGCGAAACCAAATGACGCTTTTCTCATTCTAACTGCTTTCGTCCGAGGACTGGATGAAGTCCGAGTGTTCTTTTTCTCACTGAGATACACAAAATCTGCTGTTGCCTCTGAGCTCTGTTCTTGGCAAATACGTGAACCTGACATACATTCATGTGGGGAAAGACATGGCTTTGCTAGGATTTCTCTTAGCACTGGGTTTTCTCTGGGCCTCACGTCAGGGCAACACTGCATAGGATATACTCTGCCTGGAGAGAGTTTCCCGCTTGGTAGTTTGGCCTAGAAAACCCTGCTTTTGCAAGTGCCACTTGACCAGATTCAGGCAGAAAAGAGAATACAAAAAGGCCTTTTCTCCCTGGGTCCTTTCACAATCTCTAAAAGCTAAAACTCTATAGTTGCTCCTCTGGCAGGATAAATGCACTGCAATGTAGTTTTTCAGAAGAAGCCTTGAGTTTGCGAGAGCGTAGGAGGAATTCATTGCAGGAAAGAGGAAGGCCAAAAAGTTTCTCTCCTTATGCCTGCCTTGCTCAGAGGAGTGGATGAAGTCAGGGACTTCTCCCTTTCCCTGAGAAACATGCAGGCCGCTGTTCCCCGTGCGCTCTCTTATTTGTTAAAGCGACTGCAGTTACACACTTTGAACTGTGGAAAGGCACCGGAGTTTCTTAGGATTTCCCCAGGCGCTTTGTTTTCCCTGGGCCAAAAGGAGCCTTCACAATAGCTTAACGCTAACACTGCATACTCCTTCCACTTCCAGACCACGGCTACCGCAAGGCAGTTCTCCGCGGGAAAACTTCCCTTCGCGAAGGGCAGATTGGCCGAGCTCATTGCAGGAAAGCGAAACCAAATGACGCTTTTCTCATTCTAACTGCTTTCGTCCGAGGACTGGATGAAGTCCGAGTGTTCTTTTTCTCACTGAGATACACAAAATCTGCTGTTGCCTCAGAGCTCTGTTCTTGGCAAATACGTGAACCTGACATACATTCATGTGGGGAAAGACATGGCTTTGCTAGGATTTCTCTTAGCACTGGGTTTTCTCTGGGCCTCACGTCAGGGCAACACTGCATAGGATATACTCTGCCTGGAGAGAGTTTCCCGCTTGGTAGTTTGGCCTAGAAAACCCTGCTTTTGCAAGTGCCACTTGACCAGATTCAGGCAGAAAAGAGAATACAAAAAGGCCTTTTCTCCCTGGGTCCTTTCACAGTCTCTAAAAGCTAAAACTCTATAGTTGCTCCTCTGGCAGGATAAATGCACTGCAATGTAGTTTTTCAGAAGAAGCCTTGAGTTTGCGAGAGCGTAGGAGGAATTCATTGCAGGAAAGAGGAAGGCCAAAAAGTTTCTCTCCTTATGCCTGCCTTGCTCAGAGGAGTGGATGAAGTCAGGGACTTCTCCCTTTCCCTGAGAAACATGCAGGCCGCTGTTCCCCGTGCGCTCTCTTATTTGTTAAAGCGACTGCAGTTACACACTTTGAACTGTGGAAAGGCACCGGAGTTTCTTAGGATTTCCCCAGGCGCTTTGTTTTCCCTGGGCCAAAAGGAGCCTTCACAATAGCTTAACGCTAACACTGCATGCTCCTTCCACTTCCAGACCACGACTACCGCAAGGCAGTTCTCCGCGGGAAAACTTCCCTTCGCGAAGGGCAGATTGGCCGAGCTCATTGCAGGAAAGCGAAACCAAATGACGCTTTTCTCATTCTAACTGCTTTCGTCCGAGGACTGGATGAAGTCCGAGTGTTCTTTTTCTCACTGAGATACACAAAATCTGCTGTTGCCTCTGAGCTCTGTTCTTGGCAAATACGTGAACCTGACATACATTCATGTGGGGAAAGACATGGCTTTGCTAGGATTTCTCTTAGCACTGGGTTTTCTCTGGGCCTCACGTCAGGGCAACACTGCATAGGATATACTCTGCCTGGAGAGAGTTTCCCGCTTGGTAGTTTGGCCTAGAAAACCCTGCTTTTGCAAGTGCCACTTGACCAGATTCAGGCAGAAAAGAGAATACAAAAAGGCCTTTTCTCCCTGGGTCCTTTCACAATCTCTAAAAGCTAAAACTCTATAGTTGCTCCTCTGGCAGGATAAATGCACTGCAATGTAGTTTTTCAGAAGAAGCCTTGAGTTTGCGAGAGCGTAGGAGGAATTCATTGCAGGAAAGAGGAAGGCCAAAAAGTTTCTCTCCTTATGCCTGCCTTGCTCAGAGGAGTGGATGAAGTCAGGGACTTCTCCCTTTCCCTGAGAAACATGCAGGCCGCTGTTCCCCGTGCGCTCTCTTATTTGTTAAAGCGACTGCAGTTACACACTTTGAACTGTGGAAAGGCACCGGAGTTTCTTAGGATTTCCCCAGGCGCTTTGTTTTCCCTGGGCCAAAAGGAGCCTTCACAATAGCTTAACGCTAACACTGCATACTCCTTCCACTTCCAGACCACGGCTACCGCAAGGCAGTTCTCCGCGGGAAAACTTCCCTTCGCGAAGGGCAGATTGGCCGAGCTCATTGCAGGAAAGCGAAACCAAATGACGCTTTTCTCATTCTGACTGCTTTCGTCCGAGGACTGGATGAAGTCCGAGTGTTCTTTTTCTCACTGAGATACACAAAATCTGCTGTTGCCTCAGAGCTCTGTTCTTGGCAAATACGTGAACCTGACATACATTCATGTGGGGAAAGACATGGCTTTGCTAGGATTTCTCTTAGCACTGGGTTTTCTCTGGGCCTCACGTCAGGGCAACACTGCATAGGATATACTCTGCCTGGAGAGAGTTTCCCGCTTGGTAGTTTGGCCTAGAAAACCCTGCTTTTGCAAGTGCCACTTGACCAGATTCAGGCAGAAAAGAGAATACAAAAAGGCCTTTTCTCCCTGGGTCCTTTCACAGTCTCTAAAAGCTAAAACTCTATAGTTGCTCCTCTGGCAGGATAAATGCACTGCAATGTAGTTTTTCAGAAGAAGCCTTGAGTTTGCGAGAGCGTAGGAGGAATTCATTGCAGGAAAGAGGAAGGCCAAAAAGTTTCTCTCCTTATGCCTGCCTTGCTCAGAGGAGTGGATGAAGTCAGGGACTTCTCCCTTTCCCTGAGAAACATGCAGGCCGCTGTTCCCCGTGCGCTCTCTTATTTGTTAAAGCGACTGCAGTTACACACTTTGAACTGTGGAAAGGCACCGGAGTTTCTTAGGATTTCCCCAGGCGCTTTGTTTTCCCTGGGCCAAAAGGAGCCTTCACAATAGCTTAACGCTAACACTGCATACTCCTTCCACTTCCAGACCACGGCTACCGCAAGGCAGTTCTCCGCGGGAAAACTTCCCTTCGCGAAGGGCAGATTGGCCGAGCTCATTGCAGGAAAGCGAAACCAAATGACGCTTTTCTCATTCTAACTGCTTTCGTCCGAGGACTGGATGAAGTCCGAGTGTTCTTTTTCTCACTGAGATACACAAAATCTGCTGTTGCCTCTGAGCTCTGTTCTTGGCAAATACGTGAACCTGACATACATTCATGTGGGGAAAGACATGGCTTTGCTAGGATTTCTCTTAGCACTGGGTTTTCTCTGGGCCTCACGTCAGGGCAACACTGCATAGGATATACTCTGCCTGGAGAGAGTTTCCCGCTTGGTAGTTTGGCCTAGAAAACCCTGCTTTTGCAAGTGCCACTTGACCAGATTCAGGCAGAAAAGAGAATACAAAAAGGCCTTTTCTCCCTGGGTCCTTTCACAGTCTCTAAAAGCTAAAACTCTATAGTTGCTCCTCTGGCAGGATAAATGCACTGCAATGTAGTTTTTCAGAAGAAGCCTTGAGTTTGCGAGAGCGTAGGAGGAATTCATTGCAGGAAAGAGGAAGGCCAAAAAGTTTCTCTCCTTATGCCTGCCTTGCTCAGAGGAGTGGATGAAGTCAGGGACTTCTCCCTTTCCCTGAGAAACATGCAGGCCGCTGTTCCCCGTGCGCTCTCTTCTTTGTTAAAGCGACTGCAGTTACACACTTTGAACTGTGGAAAGGCACCGGAGTTTCTTAGGATTTCCCCAGGCGCTTTGTTTTCCCTGGGCCAAAAGGAGCCTTCACAATAGCTTAACGCTAACACTGCATACTCCTTCCACTTCCAGACCACGGCTACCGCAAGGCAGTTCTCCGCGGGAAAACTTCCCTTCGCGAAGGGCAGATTGGCCGAGCTCATTGCAGGAAAGCGAAACCAAATGACGCTTTTCTCATTCTAACTGCTTTCGTCCGAGGACTGGATGAAGTCCGAGTGTTCTTTTTCTCACTGAGATACACAAAATCTGCTGTTGCCTCTGAGCTCTGTTCTTGGCAAATACGTGAACCTGACATACATTCATGTGGGGAAAGACATGGCTTTGCTAGGATTTCTCTTAGCACTGGGTTTTCTCTGGGCCTCACGTCAGGGCAACACTGCATAGGATATACTCTGCCTGGAGAGAGTTTCCCGCTTGGTAGTTTGGCCTAGAAAACCCTGCTTTTGCAAGTGCCACTTGACCAGATTCAGGCAGAAAAGAGAATACAAAAAGGCCTTTTCTCCCTGGGTCCTTTCACAATCTCTAAAAGCTAAAACTCTATAGTTGCTCCTCTGGCAGGATAAATGCACTGCAATGTAGTTTTTCAGAAGAAGCCTTGAGTTTGCGAGAGCGTAGGAGGAATTCATTGCAGGAAAGAGGAAGGCCAAAAAGTTTCTCTCCTTATGCCTGCCTTGCTCAGAGGAGTGGATGAAGTCAGGGACTTCTCCCTTTCCCTGAGAAACATGCAGGCCGCTGTTCCCCGTGCGCTCTCTTATTTGTTAAAGCGACTGCAGTTACACACTTTGAACTGTGGAAAGGCACCGGAGTTTCTTAGGATTTCCCCAGGCGCTTTGTTTTCCCTGGGCCAAAAGGAGCCTTCACAATAGCTTAACGCTAACACTGCATACTCCTTCCACTTCCAGACCACGGCTACCGCAAGGCAGTTCTCCGCGGGAAAACTTCCCTTCGCGAAGGGCAGATTGGCCGAGCTCATTGCAGGAAAGCGAAACCAAATGACGCTTTTCTCATTCTAACTGCTTTCGTCCGAGGACTGGATGAAGTCCGAGTGTTCTTTTTCTCACTGAGATACACAAAATCTGCTGTTGCCTCAGAGCTCTGTTCTTGGCAAATACGTGAACCTGACATACATTCATGTGGGGAAAGACATGGCTTTGCTAGGATTTCTCTTAGCACTGGGTTTTCTCTGGGCCTCACGTCAGGGCAACACTGCATAGGATATACTCTGCCTGGAGAGAGTTTCCCGCTTGGTAGTTTGGCCTAGAAAACCCTGCTTTTGCAAGTGCCACTTGACCAGATTCAGGCAGAAAAGAGAATACAAAAAGGCCTTTTCTCCCTGGGTCCTTTCACAGTCTCTAAAAGCTAAAACTCTATAGTTGCTCCTCTGGCAGGATAAATGCACTGCAATGTAGTTTTTCAGAAGAAGCCTTGAGTTTGCGAGAGCGTAGGAGGAATTCATTGCAGGAAAGAGGAAGGCCAAAAAGTTTCTCTCCTTATGCCTGCCTTGCTCAGAGGAGTGGATGAAGTCAGGGACTTCTCCCTTTCCCTGAGAAACATGCAGGCCGCTGTTCCCCGTGCGCTCTCTTATTTGTTAAAGCGACTGCAGTTACACACTTTGAACTGTGGAAAGGCACCGGAGTTTCTTAGGATTTCCCCAGGCGCTTTGTTTTCCCTGGGCCAAAAGGAGCCTTCACAATAGCTTAACGCTAACACTGCATACTCCTTCCACTTCCAGACCACGGCTACCGCAAGGCAGTTCTCCGCGGGAAAACTTCCCTTCGCGAAGGGCAGATTGGCCGAGCTCATTGCAGGAAAGCGAAACCAAATGACGCTTTTCTCATTCTAACTGCTTTCGTCCGAGGACTGGATGAAGTCCGAGTGTTCTTTTTCTCACTGAGATACACAAAATCTGCTGTTGCCTCTGAGCTCTGTTCTTGGCAAATACGTGAACCTGACATACATTCATGTGGGGAAAGACATGGCTTTGCTAGGATTTCTCTTAGCACTGGGTTTTCTCTGGGCCTCACGTCAGGGCAACACTGCATAGGATATACTCTGCCTGGAGAGAGTTTCCCGCTTGGTAGTTTGGCCTAGAAAACCCTGCTTTTGCAAGTGCCACTTGACCAGATTCAGGCAGAAAAGAGAATACAAAAAGGCCTTTTCTCCCTGGGTCCTTTCACAGTCTCTAAAAGCTAAAACTCTATAGTTGCTCCTCTGGCAGGATAAATGCACTGCAATGTAGTTTTTCAGAAGAAGCCTTGAGTTTGCGAGAGCGTAGGAGGAATTCATTGCAGGAAAGAGGAAGGCCAAAAAGTTTCTCTCCTTATGCCTGCCTTGCTCAGAGGAGTGGATGAAGTCAGGGACTTCTCCCTTTCCCTGAGAAACATGCAGGCCGCTGTTCCCCGTGCGCTCTCTTATTTGTTAAAGCGACTGCAGTTACACACTTTGAACTGTGGAAAGGCACCGGAGTTTCTTAGGATTTCCCCAGGCGCTTTGTTTTCCCTGGGCCAAAAGGAGCCTTCACAATAGCTTAACGCTAACACTGCATACTCCTTCCACTTCCAGACCACGGCTACCGCAAGGCAGTTCTCCGCGGGAAAACTTCCCTTCGCGAAGGGCAGATTGGCCGAGCTCATTGCAGGAAAGCGAAACCAAATGACGCTTTTCTCATTCTAACTGCTTTCGTCCGAGGACTGGATGAAGTCCGAGTGTTCTTTTTCTCACTGAGATACACAAAATCTGCTGTTGCCTCAGAGCTCTGTTCTTGGCAAATACGTGAACCTGACATACATTCATGTGGGGAAAGACATGGCTTTGCTAGGATTTCTCTTAGCACTGGGTTTTCTCTGGGCCTCACGTCAGGGCAACACTGCATAGGATATACTCTGCCTGGAGAGAGTTTCCCGCTTGGTAGTTTGGCCTAGAAAACCCTGCTTTTGCAAGTGCCACTTGACCAGATTCAGGCAGAAAAGAGAATACAAAAAGGCCTTTTCTCCCTGGGTCCTTTCACAGTCTCTAAAAGCTAAAACTCTATAGTTGCTCCTCTGGCAGGATAAATGCACTGCAATGTAGTTTTTCAGAAGAAGCCTTGAGTTTGCGAGAGCGTAGGAGGAATTCATTGCAGGAAAGAGGAAGGCCAAAAAGTTTCTCTCCTTATGCCTGCCTTGCTCAGAGGAGTGGATGAAGTCAGGGACTTCTCCCTTTCCCTGAGAAACATGCAGGCCGCTGTTCCCCGTGCGCTCTCTTATTTGTTAAAGCGACTGCAGTTACACACTTTGAACTGTGGAAAGGCACCGGAGTTTCTTAGGATTTCCCCAGGCGCTTTGTTTTCCCTGGGCCAAAAGGAGCCTTCACAATAGCTTAACGCTAACACTGCATACTCCTTCCACTTCCAGACCACGGCTACCGCAAGGCAGTTCTCCGCGGGAAAACTTCCCTTCGCGAAGGGCAGATTGGCCGAGCTCATTGCAGGAAAGCGAAACCAAATGACGCTTTTCTCATTCTAACTGCTTTCGTCCGAGGACTGGATGAAGTCCGAGTGTTCTTTTTCTCACTGAGATACACAAAATCTGCTGTTGCCTCAGAGCTCTGTTCTTGGCAAATACGTGAACCTGACATACATTCATGTGGGGAAAGACATGGCTTTGCTAGGATTTCTCTTAGCACTGGGTTTTCTCTGGGCCTCACGTCAGGGCAACACTGCATAGGATATACTCTGCCTGGAGAGAGTTTCCCGCTTGGTAGTTTGGCCTAGAAAACCCTGCTTTTGCAAGTGCCACTTGACCAGATTCAGGCAGAAAAGAGAATACAAAAAGGCCTTTTCTCCCTGGGTCCTTTCACAGTCTCTAAAAGCTAAAACTCTATAGTTGCTCCTCTGGCAGGATAAATGCACTGCAATGTAGTTTTTCAGAAGAAGCCTTGAGTTTGCGAGAGCGTAGGAGGAATTCATTGCAGGAAAGAGGAAGGCCAAAAAGTTTCTCTCCTTATGCCTGCCTTGCTCAGAGGAGTGGATGAAGTCAGGGACTTCTCCCTTTCCCTGAGAAACATGCAGGCCGCTGTTCCCCGTGCGCTCTCTTATTTGTTAAAGCGACTGCAGTTACACACTTTGAACTGTGGAAAGGCACCGGAGTTTCTTAGGATTTCCCCAGGCGCTTTGTTTTCCCTGGGCCAAAAGGAGCCTTCACAATAGCTTAACGCTAACACTGCATGCTCCTTCCACTTCCAGACCACGACTACCGCAAGGCAGTTCTCCGCGGGAAAACTTCCCTTCGCGAAGGGCAGATTGGCCGAGCTCATTGCAGGAAAGCGAAACCAAATGACGCTTTTCTCATTCTAACTGCTTTCGTCCGAGGACTGGATGAAGTCCGAGTGTTCTTTTTCTCACTGAGATACACAAAATCTGCTGTTGCCTCTGAGCTCTGTTCTTGGCAAATACGTGAACCTGACATACATTCATGTGGGGAAAGACATGGCTTTGCTAGGATTTCTCTTAGCACTGGGTTTTCTCTGGGCCTCACGTCAGGGCAACACTGCATAGGATATACTCTGCCTGGAGAGAGTTTCCCGCTTGGTAGTTTGGCCTAGAAAACCCTGCTTTTGCAAGTGCCACTTGACCAGATTCAGGCAGAAAAGAGAATACAAAAAGGCCTTTTCTCCCTGGGTCCTTTCACAATCTCTAAAAGCTAAAACTCTATAGTTGCTCCTCTGGCAGGATAAATGCACTGCAATGTAGTTTTTCAGAAGAAGCCTTGAGTTTGCGAGAGCGTAGGAGGAATTCATTGCAGGAAAGAGGAAGGCCAAAAAGTTTCTCTCCTTATGCCTGCCTTGCTCAGAGGAGTGGATGAAGTCAGGGACTTCTCCCTTTCCCTGAGAAACATGCAGGCCGCTGTTCCCCGTGCGCTCTCTTATTTGTTAAAGCGACTGCAGTTACACACTTTGAACTGTGGAAAGGCACCGGAGTTTCTTAGGATTTCCCCAGGCGCTTTGTTTTCCCTGGGCCAAAAGGAGCCTTCACAATAGCTTAACGCTAACACTGCATACTCCTTCCACTTCCAGACCACGGCTACCGCAAGGCAGTTCTCCGCGGGAAAACTTCCCTTCGCGAAGGGCAGATTGGCCGAGCTCATTGCAGGAAAGCGAAACCAAATGACGCTTTTCTCATTCTAACTGCTTTCGTCCGAGGACTGGATGAAGTCCGAGTGTTCTTTTTCTCACTGAGATACACAAAATCTGCTGTTGCCTCAGAGCTCTGTTCTTGGCAAATACGTGAACCTGACATACATTCATGTGGGGAAAGACATGGCTTTGCTAGGATTTCTCTTAGCACTGGGTTTTCTCTGGGCCTCACGTCAGGGCAACACTGCATAGGATATACTCTGCCTGGAGAGAGTTTCCCGCTTGGTAGTTTGGCCTAGAAAACCCTGCTTTTGCAAGTGCCACTTGACCAGATTCAGGCAGAAAAGAGAATACAAAAAGGCCTTTTCTCCCTGGGTCCTTTCACAGTCTCTAAAAGCTAAAACTCTATAGTTGCTCCTCTGGCAGGATAAATGCACTGCAATGTAGTTTTTCAGAAGAAGCCTTGAGTTTGCGAGAGCGTAGGAGGAATTCATTGCAGGAAAGAGGAAGGCCAAAAAGTTTCTCTCCTTATGCCTGCCTTGCTCAGAGGAGTGGATGAAGTCAGGGACTTCTCCCTTTCCCTGAGAAACATGCAGGCCGCTGTTCCCCGTGCGCTCTCTTATTTGTTAAAGCGACTGCAGTTACACACTTTGAACTGTGGAAAGGCACCGGAGTTTCTTAGGATTTCCCCAGGCGCTTTGTTTTCCCTGGGCCAAAAGGAGCCTTCACAATAGCTTAACGCTAACACTGCATACTCCTTCCACTTCCAGACCACGGCTACCGCAAGGCAGTTCTCCGCGGGAAAACTTCCCTTCGCGAAGGGCAGATTGGCCGAGCTCATTGCAGGAAAGCGAAACCAAATGACGCTTTTCTCATTCTAACTGCTTTCGTCCGAGGACTGGATGAAGTCCGAGTGTTCTTTTTCTCACTGAGATACACAAAATCTGCTGTTGCCTCTGAGCTCTGTTCTTGGCAAATACGTGAACCTGACATACATTCATGTGGGGAAAGACATGGCTTTGCTAGGATTTCTCTTAGCACTGGGTTTTCTCTGGGCCTCACGTCAGGGCAACACTGCATAGGATATACTCTGCCTGGAGAGAGTTTCCCGCTTGGTAGTTTGGCCTAGAAAACCCTGCTTTTGCAAGTGCCACTTGACCAGATTCAGGCAGAAAAGAGAATACAAAAAGGCCTTTTCTCCCTGGGTCCTTTCACAGTCTCTAAAAGCTAAAACTCTATAGTTGCTCCTCTGGCAGGATAAATGCACTGCAATGTAGTTTTTCAGAAGAAGCCTTGAGTTTGCGAGAGCGTAGGAGGAATTCATTGCAGGAAAGAGGAAGGCCAAAAAGTTTCTCTCCTTATGCCTGCCTTGCTCAGAGGAGTGGATGAAGTCAGGGACTTCTCCCTTTCCCTGAGAAACATGCAGGCCGCTGTTCCCCGTGCGCTCTCTTATTTGTTAAAGCGACTGCAGTTACACACTTTGAACTGTGGAAAGGCACCGGAGTTTCTTAGGATTTCCCCAGGCGCTTTGTTTTCCCTGGGCCAAAAGGAGCCTTCACAATAGCTTAACGCTAACACTGCATACTCCTTCCACTTCCAGACCACGGCTACCGCAAGGCAGTTCTCCGCGGGAAAACTTCCCTTCGCGAAGGGCAGATTGGCCGAGCTCATTGCAGGAAAGCGAAACCAAATGACGCTTTTCTCATTCTAACTGCTTTCGTCCGAGGACTGGATGAAGTCCGAGTGTTCTTTTTCTCACTGAGATACACAAAATCTGCTGTTGCCTCTGAGCTCTGTTCTTGGCAAATACGTGAACCTGACATACATTCATGTGGGGAAAGACATGGCTTTGCTAGGATTTCTCTTAGCACTGGGTTTTCTCTGGGCCTCACGTCAGGGCAACACTGCATAGGATATACTCTGCCTGGAGAGAGTTTCCCGCTTGGTAGTTTGGCCTAGAAAACCCTGCTTTTGCAAGTGCCACTTGACCAGATTCAGGCAGAAAAGAGAATACAAAAAGGCCTTTTCTCCCTGGGTCCTTTCACAATCTCTAAAAGCTAAAACTCTATAGTTGCTCCTCTGGCAGGATAAATGCACTGCAATGTAGTTTTTCAGAAGAAGCCTTGAGTTTGCGAGAGCGTAGGAGGAATTCATTGCAGGAAAGAGGAAGGCCAAAAAGTTTCTCTCCTTATGCCTGCCTTGCTCAGAGGAGTGGATGAAGTCAGGGACTTCTCCCTTTCCCTGAGAAACATGCAGGCCGCTGTTCCCCGTGCGCTCTCTTATTTGTTAAAGCGACTGCAGTTACACACTTTGAACTGTGGAAAGGCACCGGAGTTTCTTAGGATTTCCCCAGGCGCTTTGTTTTCCCTGGGCCAAAAGGAGCCTTCACAATAGCTTAACGCTAACACTGCATACTCCTTCCACTTCCAGACCACGGCTACCGCAAGGCAGTTCTCCGCGGGAAAACTTCCCTTCGCGAAGGGCAGATTGGCCGAGCTCATTGCAGGAAAGCGAAACCAAATGACGCTTTTCTCATTCTAACTGCTTTCGTCCGAGGACTGGATGAAGTCCGAGTGTTCTTTTTCTCACTGAGATACACAAAATCTGCTGTTGCCTCAGAGCTCTGTTCTTGGCAAATACGTGAACCTGACATACATTCATGTGGGGAAAGACATGGCTTTGCTAGGATTTCTCTTAGCACTGGGTTTTCTCTGGGCCTCACGTCAGGGCAACACTGCATAGGATATACTCTGCCTGGAGAGAGTTTCCCGCTTGGTAGTTTGGCCTAGAAAACCCTGCTTTTGCAAGTGCCACTTGACCAGATTCAGGCAGAAAAGAGAATACAAAAAGGCCTTTTCTCCCTGGGTCCTTTCACAGTCTCTAAAAGCTAAAACTCTATAGTTGCTCCTCTGGCAGGATAAATGCACTGCAATGTAGTTTTTCAGAAGAAGCCTTGAGTTTGCGAGAGCGTAGGAGGAATTCATTGCAGGAAAGAGGAAGGCCAAAAAGTTTCTCTCCTTATGCCTGCCTTGCTCAGAGGAGTGGATGAAGTCAGGGACTTCTCCCTTTCCCTGAGAAACATGCAGGCCGCTGTTCCCCGTGCGCTCTCTTATTTGTTAAAGCGACTGCAGTTACACACTTTGAACTGTGGAAAGGCACCGGAGTTTCTTAGGATTTCCCCAGGCGCTTTGTTTTCCCTGGGCCAAAAGGAGCCTTCACAATAGCTTAACGCTAACACTGCATACTCCTTCCACTTCCAGACCACGGCTACCGCAAGGCAGTTCTCCGCGGGAAAACTTCCCTTCGCGAAGGGCAGATTGGCCGAGCTCATTGCAGGAAAGCGAAACCAAATGACGCTTTTCTCATTCTAACTGCTTTCGTCCGAGGACTGGATGAAGTCCGAGTGTTCTTTTTCTCACTGAGATACACAAAATCTGATGTTGCCTCTGAGCTCTGTTCTTGGCAAATACGTGAACCTGACATACATTCATGTGGGGAAAGACATGGCTTTGCTAGGATTTCTCTTAGCACTGGGTTTTCTCTGGGCCTCACGTCAGGGCAACACTGCATAGGATATACTCTGCCTGGAGAGAGTTTCCCGCTTGGTAGTTTGGCCTAGAAAACCCTGCTTTTGCAAGTGCCACTTGACCAGATTCAGGCAGAAAAGAGAATACAAAAAGGCCTTTTCTCCCTGGGTCCTTTCACAATCTCTAAAAGCTAAAACTCTATAGTTGCTCCTCTGGCAGGATAAATGCACTGCAATGTAGTTTTTCAGAAGAAGCCTTGAGTTTGCGAGAGCGTAGGAGGAATTCATTGCAGGAAAGAGGAAGGCCAAAAAGTTTCTCTCCTTATGCCTGCCTTGCTCAGAGGAGTGGATGAAGTCAGGGACTTCTCCCTTTCCCTGAGAAACATGCAGGCCGCTGTTCCCCGTGCGCTCTCTTATTTGTTAAAGCGACTGCAGTTACACACTTTGAACTGTGGAAAGGCACCGGAGTTTCTTAGGATTTCCCCAGGCGCTTTGTTTTCCCTGGGCCAAAAGGAGCCTTCACAATAGCTTAACGCTAACACTGCATACTCCTTCCACTTCCAGACCACGGCTACCGCAAGGCAGTTCTCCGCGGGAAAACTTCCCTTCGCGAAGGGCAGATTGGCCGAGCTCATTGCAGGAAAGCGAAACCAAATGACGCTTTTCTCATTCTAACTGCTTTCGTCCGAGGACTGGATGAAGTCCGAGTGTTCTTTTTCTCACTGAGATACACAAAATCTGCTGTTGCCTCTGAGCTCTGTTCTTGGCAAATACGTGAACCTGACATACATTCATGTGGGGAAAGACATGGCTTTGCTAGGATTTCTCTTAGCACTGGGTTTTCTCTGGGCCTCACGTCAGGGCAACACTGCATAGGATATACTCTGCCTGGAGAGAGTTTCCCGCTTGGTAGTTTGGCCTAGAAAACCCTGCTTTTGCAAGTGCCACTTGACCAGATTCAGGCAGAAAAGAGAATACAAAAAGGCCTTTTCTCCCTGGGTCCTTTCACAGTCTCTAAAAGCTAAAACTCTATAGTTGCTCCTCTGGCAGGATAAATGCACTGCAATGTAGTTTTTCAGAAGAAGCCTTGAGTTTGCGAGAGCGTAGGAGGAATTCATTGCAGGAAAGAGGAAGGCCAAAAAGTTTCTCTCCTTATGCCTGCCTTGCTCAGAGGAGTGGATGAAGTCAGGGACTTCTCCCTTTCCCTGAGAAACATGCAGGCCGCTGTTCCCCGTGCGCTCTCTTATTTGTTAAAGCGACTGCAGTTACACACTTTGAACTGTGGAAAGGCACCGGAGTTTCTTAGGATTTCCCCAGGCGCTTTGTTTTCCCTGGGCCAAAAGGAGCCTTCACAATAGCTTAACGCTAACACTGCATACTCCTTCCACTTCCAGACCACGGCTACCGCAAGGCAGTTCTCCGCGGGAAAACTTCCCTTCGCGAAGGGCAGATTGGCCGAGCTCATTGCAGGAAAGCGAAACCAAATGACGCTTTTCTCATTCTAACTGCTTTCGTCCGAGGACTGGATGAAGTCCGAGTGTTCTTTTTCTCACTGAGATACACAAAATCTGCTGTTGCCTCAGAGCTCTGTTCTTGGCAAATACGTGAACCTGACATACATTCATGTGGGGAAAGACATGGCTTTGCTAGGATTTCTCTTAGCACTGGGTTTTCTCTGGGCCTCACGTCAGGGCAACACTGCATAGGATATACTCTGCCTGGAGAGAGTTTCCCGCTTGGTAGTTTGGCCTAGAAAACCCTGCTTTTGCAAGTGCCACTTGACCAGATTCAGGCAGAAAAGAGAATACAAAAAGGCCTTTTCTCCCTGGGTCCTTTCACAGTCTCTAAAAGCTAAAACTCTATAGTTGCTCCTCTGGCAGGATAAATGCACTGCAATGTAGTTTTTCAGAAGAAGCCTTGAGTTTGCGAGAGCGTAGGAGGAATTCATTGCAGGAAAGAGGAAGGCCAAAAAGTTTCTCTCCTTATGCCTGCCTTGCTCAGAGGAGTGGATGAAGTCAGGGACTTCTCCCTTTCCCTGAGAAACATGCAGGCCGCTGTTCCCCGTGCGCTCTCTTATTTGTTAAAGCGACTGCAGTTACACACTTTGAACTGTGGAAAGGCACCGGAGTTTCTTAGGATTTCCCCAGGCGCTTTGTTTTCCCTGGGCCAAAAGGAGCCTTCACAATAGCTTAACGCTAACACTGCATACTCCTTCCACTTCCAGACCACGGCTACCGCAAGGCAGTTCTCCGCGGGAAAACTTCCCTTCGCGAAGGGCAGATTGGCCGAGCTCATTGCAGGAAAGCGAAACCAAATGACGCTTTTCTCATTCTAACTGCATTCGTCCGAGGACTGGATGAAGTCCGAGTGTTCTTTTTCTCACTGAGATACACAAAATCTGCTGTTGCCTCAGAGCTCTGTTCTTGGCAAATACGTGAACCTGACATACATTCATGTGGGGAAAGACATGGCTTTGCTAGGATTTCTCTTAGCACTGGGTTTTCTCTGGGCCTCACGTCAGGGCAACACTGCATAGGATATACTCTGCCTGGAGAGAGTTTCCCGCTTGGTAGTTTGGCCTAGAAAACCCTGCTTTTGCAAGTGCCACTTGACCAGATTCAGGCAGAAAAGAGAATACAAAAAGGCCTTTTCTCCCTGGGTCCTTTCACAGTCTCTAAAAGCTAAAACTCTATAGTTGCTCCTCTGGCAGGATAAATGCACTGCAATGTAGTTTTTCAGAAGAAGCCTTGAGTTTGCGAGAGCGTAGGAGGAATTCATTGCAGGAAAGAGGAAGGCCAAAAAGTTTCTCTCCTTATGCCTGCCTTGCTCAGAGGAGTGGATGAAGTCAGGGACTTCTCCCTTTCCCTGAGAAACATGCAGGCCGCTGTTCCCCGTGCGCTCTCTTATTTGTTAAAGCGACTGCAGTTACACACTTTGAACCGTGGAAAGGCACCGGAGTTTCTTAGGATTTCCCCAGGCGCTTTGTTTTCCCTGGGCCAAAAGGAGCCTTCACAATAGCTTAACGCTAACACTGCATACTCCTTCCACTTCCAGACCACGGCTACCGCAAGGCAGTTCTCCGCGGGAAAACTTCCCTTCGCGAAGGGCAGATTGGCCGAGCTCATTGCAGGAAAGCGAAACCAAATGACGCTTTTCTCATTCTAACTGCTTTCGTCCGAGGACTGGATGAAGTCCGAGTGTTCTTTTTCTCACTGAGATACACAAAATCTGCTGTTGCCTCTGAGCTCTGTTCTTGGCAAATACGTGAACCTGACATACATTCATGTGGGGAAAGACATGGCTTTGCTAGGATTTCTCTTAGCACTGGGTTTTCTCTGGGCCTCACGTCAGGGCAACACTGCATAGGATATACTCTGCCTGGAGAGAGTTTCCCGCTTGGTAGTTTGGCCTAGAAAACCCTGCTTTTGCAAGTGCCACTTGACCAGATTCAGGCAGAAAAGAGAATACAAAAAGGCCTTTTCTCCCTGGGTCCTTTCACAATCTCTAAAAGCTAAAACTCTATAGTTGCTCCTCTGGCAGGATAAATGCACTGCAATGTAGTTTTTCAGAAGAAGCCTTGAGTTTGCGAGAGCGTAGGAGGAATTCATTGCAGGAAAGAGGAAGGCCAAAAAGTTTCTCTCCTTATGCCTGCCTTGCTCAGAGGAGTGGATGAAGTCAGGGACTTCTCCCTTTCCCTGAGAAACATGCAGGCCGCTGTTCCCCGTGCGCTCTCTTATTTGTTAAAGCGACTGCAGTTACACACTTTGAACTGTGGAAAGGCACCGGAGTTTCTTAGGATTTCCCCAGGCGCTTTGTTTTCCCTGGGCCAAAAGGAGCCTTCACAATAGCTTAACGCTAACACTGCATACTCCTTCCACTTCCAGACCACGGCTACCGCAAGGCAGTTCTCCGCGGGAAAACTTCCCTTCGCGAAGGGCAGATTGGCCGAGCTCATTGCAGGAAAGCGAAACCAAATGACGCTTTTCTCATTCTAACTGCTTTCGTCCGAGGACTGGATGAAGTCCGAGTGTTCTTTTTCTCACTGAGATACACAAAATCTGCTGTTGCCTCAGAGCTCTGTTCTTGGCAAATACGTGAACCTGACATACATTCATGTGGGGAAAGACATGGCTTTGCTAGGATTTCTCTTAGCACTGGGTTTTCTCTGGGCCTCACGTCAGGGCAACACTGCATAGGATATACTCTGCCTGGAGAGAGTTTCCCGCTTGGTAGTTTGGCCTAGAAAACCCTGCTTTTGCAAGTGCCACTTGACCAGATTCAGGCAGAAAAGAGAATACAAAAAGGCCTTTTCTCCCTGGGTCCTTTCACAGTCTCTAAAAGCTAAAACTCTATAGTTGCTCCTCTGGCAGGATAAATGCACTGCAATGTAGTTTTTCAGAAGAAGCCTTGAGTTTGCGAGAGCGTAGGAGGAATTCATTGCAGGAAAGAGGAAGGCCAAAAAGTTTCTCTCCTTATGCCTGCCTTGCTCAGAGGAGTGGATGAAGTCAGGGACTTCTCCCTTTCCCTGAGAAACATGCAGGCCGCTGTTCCCCGTGCGCTCTCTTATTTGTTAAAGCGACTGCAGTTACACACTTTGAACTGTGGAAAGGCACCGGAGTTTCTTAGGATTTCCCCAGGCGCTTTGTTTTCCCTGGGCCAAAAGGAGCCTTCACAATAGCTTAACGCTAACACTGCATACTCCTTCCACTTCCAGACCACGGCTACCGCAAGGCAGTTCTCCGCGGGAAAACTTCCCTTCGCGAAGGGCAGATTGGCCGAGCTCATTGCAGGAAAGCGAAACCAAATGACGCTTTTCTCATTCTAACTGCTTTCGTCCGAGGACTGGATGAAGTCCGAGTGTTCTTTTTCTCACTGAGATACACAAAATCTGCTGTTGCCTCTGAGCTCTGTTCTTGGCAAATACGTGAACCTGACATACATTCATGTGGGGAAAGACATGGCTTTGCTAGGATTTCTCTTAGCACTGGGTTTTCTCTGGGCCTCACGTCAGGGCAACACTGCATAGGATATACTCTGCCTGGAGAGAGTTTCCCGCTTGGTAGTTTGGCCTAGAAAACCCTGCTTTTGCAAGTGCCACTTGACCAGATTCAGGCAGAAAAGAGAATACAAAAAGGCCTTTTCTCCCTGGGTCCTTTCACAATCTCTAAAAGCTAAAACTCTATAGTTGCTCCTCTGGCAGGATAAATGCACTGCAATGTAGTTTTTCAGAAGAAGCCTTGAGTTTGCGAGAGCGTAGGAGGAATTCATTGCAGGAAAGAGGAAGGCCAAAAAGTTTCTCTCCTTATGCCTGCCTTGCTCAGAGGAGTGGATGAAGTCAGGGACTTCTCCCTTTCCCTGAGAAACATGCAGGCCGCTGTTCCCCGTGCGCTCTCTTATTTGTTAAAGCGACTGCAGTTACACACTTTGAACTGTGGAAAGGCACCGGAGTTTCTTAGGATTTCCCCAGGCGCTTTGTTTTCCCTGGGCCAAAAGGAGCCTTCACAATAGCTTAACGCTAACACTGCATACTCCTTCCACTTCCAGACCACGGCTACCGCAAGGCAGTTCTCCGCGGGAAAACTTCCCTTCGCGAAGGGCAGATTGGCCGAGCTCATTGCAGGAAAGCGAAACCAAATGACGCTTTTCTCATTCTAACTGCTTTCGTCCGAGGACTGGATGAAGTCCGAGTGTTCTTTTTCTCACTGAGATACACAAAATCTGCTGTTGCCTCTGAGCTCTGTTCTTGGCAAATACGTGAACCTGACATACATTCATGTGGGGAAAGACATGGCTTTGCTAGGATTTCTCTTAGCACTGGGTTTTCTCTGGGCCTCACGTCAGGGCAACACTGCATAGGATATACTCTGCCTGGAGAGAGTTTCCCGCTTGGTAGTTTGGCCTAGAAAACCCTGCTTTTGCAAGTGCCACTTGACCAGATTCAGGCAGAAAAGAGAATACAAAAAGGCCTTTTCTCCCTGGGTCCTTTCACAGTCTCTAAAAGCTAAAACTCTATAGTTGCTCCTCTGGCAGGATAAATGCACTGCAATGTAGTTTTTCAGAAGAAGCCTTGAGTTTGCGAGAGCGTAGGAGGAATTCATTGCAGGAAAGAGGAAGGCCAAAAAGTTTCTCTCCTTATGCCTGCCTTGCTCAGAGGAGTGGATGAAGTCAGGGACTTCTCCCTTTCCCTGAGAAACATGCAGGCCGCTGTTCCCCGTGCGCTCTCTTATTTGTTAAAGCGACTGCAGTTACACACTTTGAACTGTGGAAAGGCACCGGAGTTTCTTAGGATTTCCCCAGGCGCTTTGTTTTCCCTGGGCCAAAAGGAGCCTTCACAATAGCTTAACGCTAACACTGCATACTCCTTCCACTTCCAGACCACGGCTACCGCAAGGCAGTTCTCCGCGGGAAAACTTCCCTTCGCGAAGGGCAGATTGGCCGAGCTCATTGCAGGAAAGCGAAACCAAATGACGCTTTTCTCATTCTAACTGCTTTCGTCCGAGGACTGGATGAAGTCCGAGTGTTCTTTTTCTCACTGAGATACACAAAATCTGCTGTTGCCTCTGAGCTCTGTTCTTGGCAAATACGTGAACCTGACATACATTCATGTGGGGAAAGACATGGCTTTGCTAGGATTTCTCTTAGCACTGGGTTTTCTCTGGGCCTCACGTCAGGGCAACACTGCATAGGATATACTCTGCCTGGAGAGAGTTTCCCGCTTGGTAGTTTGGCCTAGAAAACCCTGCTTTTGCAAGTGCCACTTGACCAGATTCAGGCAGAAAAGAGAATACAAAAAGGCCTTTTCTCCCTGGGTCCTTTCACAATCTCTAAAAGCTAAAACTCTATAGTTGCTCCTCTGGCAGGATAAATGCACTGCAATGTAGTTTTTCAGAAGAAGCCTTGAGTTTGCGAGAGCGTAGGAGGAATTCATTGCAGGAAAGAGGAAGGCCAAAAAGTTTCTCTCCTTATGCCTGCCTTGCTCAGAGGAGTGGATGAAGTCAGGGACTTCTCCCTTTCCCTGAGAAACATGCAGGCCGCTGTTCCCCGTGCGCTCTCTTATTTGTTAAAGCGACTGCAGTTACACACTTTGAACTGTGGAAAGGCACCGGAGTTTCTTAGGATTTCCCCAGGCGCTTTGTTTTCCCTGGGCCAAAAGGAGCCTTCACAATAGCTTAACGCTAACACTGCATACTCCTTCCACTTCCAGACCACGGCTACCGCAAGGCAGTTCTCCGCGGGAAAACTTCCCTTCGCGAAGGGCAGATTGGCCGAGCTCATTGCAGGAAAGCGAAACCAAATGACGCTTTTCTCATTCTAACTGCTTTCGTCCGAGGACTGGATGAAGTCCGAGTGTTCTTTTTCTCACTGAGATACACAAAATCTGCTGTTGCCTCTGAGCTCTGTTCTTGGCAAATACGTGAACCTGACATACATTCATGTGGGGAAAGACATGGCTTTGCTAGGATTTCTCTTAGCACTGGGTTTTCTCTGGGCCTCACGTCAGGGCAACACTGCATAGGATATACTCTGCCTGGAGAGAGTTTCCCGCTTGGTAGTTTGGCCTAGAAAACCCTGCTTTTGCAAGTGCCACTTGACCAGATTCAGGCAGAAAAGAGAATACAAAAAGGCCTTTTCTCCCTGGGTCCTTTCACAGTCTCTAAAAGCTAAAACTCTATAGTTGCTCCTCTGGCAGGATAAATGCACTGCAATGTAGTTTTTCAGAAGAAGCCTTGAGTTTGCGAGAGCGTAGGAGGAATTCATTGCAGGAAAGAGGAAGGCCAAAACGTTTCTCTCCTTATGCCTGCCTTGCTCAGAGGAGTGGATGAAGTCAGGGACTTCTCCCTTTCCCTGAGAAACATGCAGGCCGCTGTTCCCCGTGCGCTCTCTTATTTGTTAAAGCGACTGCAGTTACACACTTTGAACTGTGGAAAGGCACCGGAGTTTCTTAGGATTTCCCCAGGCGCTTTGTTTTCCCTGGGCCAAAAGGAGCCTTCACAATAGCTTAACGCTAACACTGCATGCTCCTTCCACTTCCAGACCACGGCTACCGCAAGGCAGTTCTCCGCGGGAAAACTTCCCTTCGCGAAGGGCAGATTGGCCGAGCTCATTGCAGGAAAGCGAAACCAAATGACGCTTTTCTCATTCTAACTGCTTTCGTCCGAGGACTGGATGAAGTCCGAGTGTTCTTTTTCTCACTGAGATACACAAAATCTGCTGTTGCCTCTGAGCTCTGTTCTTGGCAAATACGTGAACCTGACATACATTCATGTGGGGAAAGACATGGCTTTGCTAGGATTTCTCTTAGCACTGGGTTTTCTCTGGGCCTCACGTCAGGGCAACACTGCATAGGATATACTCTGCCTGGAGAGAGTTTCCCGCTTGGTAGTTTGGCCTAGAAAACCCTGCTTTTGCAAGTGCCACTTGACCAGATTCAGGCAGAAAAGAGAATACAAAAAGGCCTTTTCTCCCTGGGTCCTTTCACAATCTCTAAAAGCTAAAACTCTATAGTTGCTCCTCTGGCAGGATAAATGCACTGCAATGTAGTTTTTCAGAAGAAGCCTTGAGTTTGCGAGAGCGTAGGAGGAATTCATTGCAGGAAAGAGGAAGGCCAAAAAGTTTCTCTCCTTATGCCTGCCTTGCTCAGAGGAGTGGATGAAGTCAGGGACTTCTCCCTTTCCCTGAGAAACATGCAGGCCGCTGTTCCCCGTGCGCTCTCTTCTTTGTTAAAGCGACTGCAGTTACACACTTTGAACTGTGGAAAGGCACCGGAGTTTCTTAGGATTTCCCCAGGCGCTTTGTTTTCCCTGGGCCAAAAGGAGCCTTCCCAATAGCTTAACGCTAACACTGCATACTCCTTCCACTTCCAGACCACGGCTACCGCAAGGCAGTTCTCCGCGGGAAAACTTCCCTTCGCGAAGGGCAGATTGGCCGAGCTCATTGCAGGAAAGCGAAACCAAATGACGCTTTTCTCATTCTGACTGCTTTCGTCCGAGGACTGGATGAAGTCCGAGTGTTCTTTTTCTCACTGAGATACACAAAATCTGCTGTTGCCTCTGAGCTCTGTTCTTGGCAAATACGTGAACCTGACATACATTCATGTGGGGAAAGACATGGCTTTGCTAGGATTTCTCTTAGCACTGGGTTTTCTCTGGGCCTCACGTCAGGGCAACACTGCATAGGATATACTCTGCCTGGAGAGAGTTTCCCGCTTGGTAGTTTGGCCTAGAAAACCCTGCTTTTGCAAGTGCCACTTGACCAGATTCAGGCAGAAAAGAGAATACAAAAAGGCCTTTTCTCCCTGGGTCCTTTCACAGTCTCTAAAAGCTAAAACTCTATAGTTGCTCCTCTGGCAGGATAAATGCACTGCAATGTAGTTTTTCAGAAGAAGCCTTGAGTTTGCGAGAGCGTAGGAGGAATTCATTGCAGGAAAGAGGAAGGCCAAAAAGTTTCTCTCCTTATGCCTGCCTTGCTCAGAGGAGTGGATGAAGTCAGGGACTTCTCCCTTTCCCTGAGAAACATGCAGGCCGCTGTTCCCCGTGCGCTCTCTTATTTGTTAAAGCGACTGCAGTTACACACTTTGAACTGTGGAAAGGCACCGGAGTTTCTTAGGATTTCCCCAGGCGCTTTGTTTTCCCTGGGCCAAAAGGAGCCTTCCCAATAGCTTAACGCTAACACTGCATACTCCTTCCACTTCCAGACCACGGCTACCGCAAGGCAGTTCTCCGCGGGAAAACTTCCCTTCGCGAAGGGCAGATTGGCCGAGCTCATTGCAGGAAAGCGAAACCAAATGACGCTTTTCTCATTCTGACTGCTTTCGTCCGAGGACTGGATGAAGTCCGAGTGTTCTTTTTCTCACTGAGATACACAAAATCTGCTGTTGCCTCTGAGCTCTGTTCTTGGCAAATACGTGAACCTGACATACATTCATGTGGGGAAAGACATGGCTTTGCTAGGATTTCTCTTAGCACTGGGTTTTCTCTGGGCCTCACGTCAGGGCAACACTGCATAGGATATACTCTGCCTGGAGAGAGTTTCCCGCTTGGTAGTTTGGCCTAGAAAACCCTGCTTTTGCAAGTGCCACTTGACCAGATTCAGGCAGAAAAGAGAATACAAAAAGGCCTTTTCTCCCTGGGTCCTTTCACAGTCTCTAAAAGCTAAAACTCTATAGTTGCTCCTCTGGCAGGATAAATGCACTGCAATGTAGTTTTTCAGAAGAAGCCTTGAGTTTGCGAGAGCGTAGGAGGAATTCATTGCAGGAAAGAGGAAGGCCAAAAAGTTTCTCTCCTTATGCCTGCCTTGCTCAGAGGAGTGGATGAAGTCAGGGACTTCTCCCTTTCCCTGAGAAACATGCAGGCCGCTGTTCCCCGTGCGCTCTCTTATTTGTTAAAGCGACTGCAGTTACACACTTTGAACTGTGGAAAGGCACCGGAGTTTCTTAGGATTTCCCCAGGCGCTTTGTTTTCCCTGGGCCAAAAGGAGCCTTCCCAATAGCTTAACGCTAACACTGCATGCTCCTTCCACTTCCAGACCACGGCTACCGCAAGGCAGTTCTCCGCGGGAAAACTTCCCTTCGCGAAGGGCAGATTGGCCGAGCTCATTGCAGGAAAGCGAAACCAAATGACGCTTTTCTCATTCTAACTGCTTTCGTCCGAGGACTGGATGAAGTCCGAGTGTTCTTTTTCTCACTGAGATACACAAAATCTGCTGTTGCCTCTGAGCTCTGTTCTTGGCAAATACGTGAACCTGACATACATTCATGTGGGGAAAGACATGGCTTTGCTAGGATTTCTTTTAGCACTGGGTTTTCTCTGGGCCTCACGTCAGGGCAACACTGCATAGGATATACTCTGCCTGGAGAGAGTTTCCCGCTTGGTAGTTTGGCCTAGAAAACCCTGCTTTTGCAAGTGCCACTTGACCAGATTCAGGCAGAAAAGAGAATACAAAAAGGCCTTTTCTCCCTGGGTCCTTTCACAGTCTCTAAAAGCTAAAACTCTATAGTTGCTCCTCTGGCAGGATAAATGCACTGCAATGTAGTTTTTCAGAAGAAGCCTTGAGTTTGCGAGAGCGTAGGAGGAATTCATTGCAGGAAAGAGGAAGGCCAAAAAGTTTCTCTCCTTATGCCTGCCTTGCTCAGAGGAGTGGATGAAGTCAGGGACTTCTCCCTTTCCCTGAGAAACATGCAGGCCGCTGTTCCCCGTGCGCTCTCTTATTTGTTAAAGCGACTGCAGTTACACACTTTGAACTGTGGAAAGGCACCGGAGTTTCTTAGGATTTCCCCAGGCGCTTTGTTTTCCCTGGGCCAAAAGGAGCCTTCCCAATAGCTTAACGCTAACACTGCATACTCCTTCCACTTCCAGACCACGGCTACCGCAAGGCAGTTCTCCGCGGGAAAACTTCCCTTCGCGAAGGGCAGATTGGCCGAGCTCATTGCAGGAAAGCGAAACCAAATGACGCTTTTCTCATTCTAACTGCTTTCGTCCGAGGACTGGATGAAGTCCGAGTGTTCTTTTTCTCACTGAGATACACAAAATCTGCTGTTGCCTCTGAGCTCTGTTCTTGGCAAATACGTGAACCTGACATACATTCATGTGGGGAAAGACATGGCTTTGCTAGGATTTCTCTTAGCACTGGGTTTTCTCTGGGCCTCACGTCAGGGCAACACTGCATAGGATATACTCTGCCTGGAGAGAGTTTCCCGCTTGGTAGTTTGGCCTAGAAAACCCTGCTTTTGCAAGTGCCACTTGACCAGATTCAGGCAGAAAAGAGAATACAAAAAGGCCTTTTCTCCCTGGGTCCTTTCACAATCTCTAAAAGCTAAAACTCTATAGTTGCTCCTCTGGCAGGATAAATGCACTGCAATGTAGTTTTTCAGAAGAAGCCTTGAGTTTGCGAGAGCGTAGGAGGAATTCATTGCAGGAAAGAGGAAGGCCAAAAAGTTTCTCTCCTTATGCCTGCCTTGCTCAGAGGAGTGGATGAAGTCAGGGACTTCTCCCTTTCCCTGAGAAACATGCAGGCCGCTGTTCCCCGTGCGCTCTCTTATTTGTTAAAGCGACTGCAGTTACACACTTTGAACTGTGGAAAGGCACCGGAGTTTCTTAGGATTTCCCCAGGCGCTTTGTTTTCCCTGGGCCAAAAGGAGCCTTCCCAATAGCTTAACGCTAACACTGCATACTCCTTCCACTTCCAGACCACGGCTACCGCAAGGCAGTTCTCCGCGGGAAAACTTCCCTTCGCGAAGGGCAGATTGGCCGAGCTCATTGCAGGAAAGCGAAACCAAATGACGCTTTTCTCATTCTAACTGCTTTCGTCCGAGGACTGGATGAAGTCCGAGTGTTCTTTTTCTCACTGAGATACACAAAATCTGCTGTTGCCTCAGAGCTCTGTTCTTGGCAAATACGTGAACCTGACATACATTCATGTGGGGAAAGACATGGCTTTGCTAGGATTTCTCTTAGCACTGGGTTTTCTCTGGGCCTCACGTCAGGGCAACACTGCATAGGATATACTCTGCCTGGAGAGAGTTTCCCGCTTGGTAGTTTGGCCTAGAAAACCCTGCTTTTGCAAGTGCCACTTGACCAGATTCAGGCAGAAAAGAGAATACAAAAAGGCCTTTTCTCCCTGGGTCCTTTCACAGTCTCTAAAAGCTAAAACTCTATAGTTGCTCCTCTGGCAGGATAAATGCACTGCAATGTAGTTTTTCAGAAGAAGCCTTGAGTTTGCGAGAGCGTAGGAGGAATTCATTGCAGGAAAGAGGAAGGCCAAAAAGTTTCTCTCCTTATGCCTGCCTTGCTCAGAGGAGTGGATGAAGTCAGGGACTTCTCCCTTTCCCTGAGAAACATGCAGGCCGCTGTTCCCCGTGCGCTCTCTTATTTGTTAAAGCGACTGCAGTTACACACTTTGAACTGTGGAAAGGCACCGGAGTTTCTTAGGATTTCCCCAGGCGCTTTGTTTTCCCTGGGCCAAAAGGAGCCTTCCCAATAGCTTAACGCTAACACTGCATACTCCTTCCACTTCCAGACCACGGCTACCGCAAGGCAGTTCTCCGCGGGAAAACTTCCCTTCGCGAAGGGCAGATTGGCCGAGCTCATTGCAGGAAAGCGAAACCAAATGACGCTTTTCTCATTCTAACTGCTTTCGTCCGAGGACTGGATGAAGTCCGAGTGTTCTTTTTCTCACTGAGATACACAAAATCTGCTGTTGCCTCTGAGCTCTGTTCTTGGCAAATACGTGAACCTGACATACATTCATGTGGGGAAAGACATGGCTTTGCTAGGATTTCTCTTAGCACTGGGTTTTCTCTGGGCCTCACGTCAGGGCAACACTGCATAGGATATACTCTGCCTGGAGAGAGTTTCCCGCTTGGTAGTTTGGCCTAGAAAACCCTGCTTTTGCAAGTGCCACTTGACCAGATTCAGGCAGAAAAGAGAATACAAAAAGGCCTTTTCTCCCTGGGTCCTTTCACAATCTCTAAAAGCTAAAACTCTATAGTTGCTCCTCTGGCAGGATAAATGCACTGCAATGTAGTTTTTCAGAAGAAGCCTTGAGTTTGCGAGAGCGTAGGAGGAATTCATTGCAGGAAAGAGGAAGGCCAAAAAGTTTCTCTCCTTATGCCTGCCTTGCTCAGAGGAGTGGATGAAGTCAGGGACTTCTCCCTTTCCCTGAGAAACATGCAGGCCGCTGTTCCCCGTGCGCTCTCTTATTTGTTAAAGCGACTGCAGTTACACACTTTGAACTGTGGAAAGGCACCGGAGTTTCTTAGGATTTCCCCAGGCGCTTTGTTTTCCCTGGGCCAAAAGGAGCCTTCCCAATAGCTTAACGCTAACACTGCATACTCCTTCCACTTCCAGACCACGGCTACCGCAAGGCAGTTCTCCGCGGGAAAACTTCCCTTCGCGAAGGGCAGATTGGCCGAGCTCATTGCAGGAAAGCGAAACCAAATGACGCTTTTCTCATTCTAACTGCTTTCGTCCGAGGACTGGATGAAGTCCGAGTGTTCTTTTTCTCACTGAGATACACAAAATCTGCTGTTGCCTCAGAGCTCTGTTCTTGGCAAATACGTGAACCTGACATACATTCATGTGGGGAAAGACATGGCTTTGCTAGGATTTCTCTTAGCACTGGGTTTTCTCTGGGCCTCACGTCAGGGCAACACTGCATAGGATATACTCTGCCTGGAGAGAGTTTCCCGCTTGGTAGTTTGGCCTAGAAAACCCTGCTTTTGCAAGTGCCACTTGACCAGATTCAGGCAGAAAAGAGAATACAAAAAGGCCTTTTCTCCCTGGGTCCTTTCACAGTCTCTAAAAGCTAAAACTCTATAGTTGCTCCTCTGGCAGGATAAATGCACTGCAATGTAGTTTTTCAGAAGAAGCCTTGAGTTTGCGAGAGCGTAGGAGGAATTCATTGCAGGAAAGAGGAAGGCCAAAAAGTTTCTCTCCTTATGCCTGCCTTGCTCAGAGGAGTGGATGAAGTCAGGGACTTCTCCCTTTCCCTGAGAAACATGCAGGCCGCTGTTCCCCGTGCGCTCTCTTATTTGTTAAAGCGACTGCAGTTACACACTTTGAACTGTGGAAAGGCACCGGAGTTTCTTAGGATTTCCCCAGGCGCTTTGTTTTCCCTGGGCCAAAAGGAGCCTTCACAATAGCTTAACGCTAACACTGCATACTCCTTCCACTTCCAGACCACGGCTACCGCAAGGCAGTTCTCCGCGGGAAAACTTCCCTTCGCGAAGGGCAGATTGGCCGAGCTCATTGCAGGAAAGCGAAACCAAATGACGCTTTTCTCATTCTAACTGCTTTCGTCCGAGGACTGGATGAAGTCCGAGTGTTCTTTTTCTCACTGAGATACACAAAATCTGCTGTTGCCTCTGAGCTCTGTTCTTGGCAAATACGTGAACCTGACATACATTCATGTGGGGAAAGACATGGCTTTGCTAGGATTTCTCTTAGCACTGGGTTTTCTCTGGGCCTCACGTCAGGGCAACACTGCATAGGATATACTCTGCCTGGAGAGAGTTTCCCGCTTGGTAGTTTGGCCTAGAAAACCCTGCTTTTGCAAGTGCCACTTGACCAGATTCAGGCAGAAAAGAGAATACAAAAAGGCCTTTTCTCCCTGGGTCCTTTCACAATCTCTAAAAGCTAAAACTCTATAGTTGCTCCTCTGGCAGGATAAATGCACTGCAATGTAGTTTTTCAGAAGAAGCCTTGAGTTTGCGAGAGCGTAGGAGGAATTCATTGCAGGAAAGAGGAAGGCCAAAAAGTTTCTCTCCTTATGCCTGCCTTGCTCAGAGGAGTGGATGAAGTCAGGGACTTCTCCCTTTCCCTGAGAAACATGCAGGCCGCTGTTCCCCGTGCGCTCTCTTATTTGTTAAAGCGACTGCAGTTACACACTTTGAACTGTGGAAAGGCACCGGAGTTTCTTAGGATTTCCCCAGGCGCTTTGTTTTCCCTGGGCCAAAAGGAGCCTTCCCAATAGCTTAACGCTAACACTGCATACTCCTTCCACTTCCAGACCACGGCTACCGCAAGGCAGTTCTCCGCGGGAAAACTTCCCTTCGCGAAGGGCAGATTGGCCGAGCTCATTGCAGGAAAGCGAAACCAAATGACGCTTTTCTCATTCTAACTGCTTTCGTCCGAGGACTGGATGAAGTCCGAGTGTTCTTTTTCTCACTGAGATACACAAAATCTGCTGTTGCCTCTGAGCTCTGTTCTTGGCAAATACGTGAACCTGACATACATTCATGTGGGGAAAGACATGGCTTTGCTAGGATTTCTCTTAGCACTGGGTTTTCTCTGGGCCTCACGTCAGGGCAACACTGCATAGGATATACTCTGCCTGGAGAGAGTTTCCCGCTTGGTAGTTTGGCCTAGAAAACCCTGCTTTTGCAAGTGCCACTTGACCAGATTCAGGCAGAAAAGAGAATACAAAAAGGCCTTTTCTCCCTGGGTCCTTTCACAGTCTCTAAAAGCTAAAACTCTATAGTTGCTCCTCTGGCAGGATAAATGCACTGCAATGTAGTTTTTCAGAAGAAGCCTTGAGTTTGCGAGAGCGTAGGAGGAATTCATTGCAGGAAAGAGGAAGGCCAAAAAGTTTCTCTCCTTATGCCTGCCTTGCTCAGAGGAGTGGATGAAGTCAGGGACTTCTCCCTTTCCCTGAGAAACATGCAGGCCGCTGTTCCCCGTGCGCTCTCTTATTTGTTAAAGCGACTGCAGTTACACACTTTGAACTGTGGAAAGGCACCGGAGTTTCTTAGGATTTCCCCAGGCGCTTTGTTTTCCCTGGGCCAAAAGGAGCCTTCCCAATAGCTTAACGCTAACACTGCATACTCCTTCCACTTCCAGACCACGGCTACCGCAAGGCAGTTCTCCGCGGGAAAACTTCCCTTCGCGAAGGGCAGATTGGCCGAGCTCATTGCAGGAAAGCGAAACCAAATGACGCTTTTCTCATTCTAACTGCTTTCGTCCGAGGACTGGATGAAGTCCGAGTGTTCTTTTTCTCACTGAGATACACAAAATCTGCTGTTGCCTCTGAGCTCTGTTCTTGGCAAATACGTGAACCTGACATACATTCATGTGGGGAAAGACATGGCTTTGCTAGGATTTCTCTTAGCACTGGGTTTTCTCTGGGCCTCACGTCAGGGCAACACTGCATAGGATATACTCTGCCTGGAGAGAGTTTCCCGCTTGGTAGTTTGGCCTAGAAAACCCTGCTTTTGCAAGTGCCACTTGACCAGATTCAGGCAGAAAAGAGAATACAAAAAGGCCTTTTCTCCCTGGGTCCTTTCACAATCTCTAAAAGCTAAAACTCTATAGTTGCTCCTCTGGCAGGATAAATGCACTGCAATGTAGTTTTTCAGAAGAAGCCTTGAGTTTGCGAGAGCGTAGGAGGAATTCATTGCAGGAAAGAGGAAGGCCAAAAAGTTTCTCTCCTTATGCCTGCCTTGCTCAGAGGAGTGGATGAAGTCAGGGACTTCTCCCTTTCCCTGAGAAACATGCAGGCCGCTGTTCCCCGTGCGCTCTCTTATTTGTTAAAGCGACTGCAGTTACACACTTTGAACTGTGGAAAGGCACCGGAGTTTCTTAGGATTTCCCCAGGCGCTTTGTTTTCCCTGGGCCAAAAGGAGCCTTCCCAATAGCTTAACGCTAACACTGCATACTCCTTCCACTTCCAGACCACGGCTACCGCAAGGCAGTTCTCCGCGGGAAAACTTCCCTTCGCGAAGGGCAGATTGGCCGAGCTCATTGCAGGAAAGCGAAACCAAATGACGCTTTTCTCATTCTAACTGCTTTCGTCCGAGGACTGGATGAAGTCCGAGTGTTCTTTTTCTCACTGAGATACACAAAATCTGCTGTTGCCTCTGAGCTCTGTTCTTGGCAAATACGTGAACCTGACATACATTCATGTGGGGAAAGACATGGCTTTGCTAGGATTTCTCTTAGCACTGGGTTTTCTCTGGGCCTCACGTCAGGGCAACACTGCATAGGATATACTCTGCCTGGAGAGAGTTTCCCGCTTGGTAGTTTGGCCTAGAAAACCCTGCTTTTGCAAGTGCCACTTGACCAGATTCAGGCAGAAAAGAGAATACAAAAAGGCCTTTTCTCCCTGGGTCCTTTCACAGTCTCTAAAAGCTAAAACTCTATAGTTGCTCCTCTGGCAGGATAAATGCACTGCAATGTAGTTTTTCAGAAGAAGCCTTGAGTTTGCGAGAGCGTAGGAGGAATTCATTGCAGGAAAGAGGAAGGCCAAAAAGTTTCTCTCCTTATGCCTGCCTTGCTCAGAGGAGTGGATGAAGTCAGGGACTTCTCCCTTTCCCTGAGAAACATGCAGGCCGCTGTTCCCCGTGCGCTCTCTTATTTGTTAAAGCGACTGCAGTTACACACTTTGAACTGTGGAAAGGCACCGGAGTTTCTTAGGATTTCCCCAGGCGCTTTGTTTTCCCTGGGCCAAAAGGAGCCTTCCCAATAGCTTAACGCTAACACTGCATGCTCCTTCCACTTCCAGACCACGGCTACCGCAAGGCAGTTCTCCGCGGGAAAACTTCCCTTCGCGAAGGGCAGATTGGCCGAGCTCATTGCAGGAAAGCGAAACCAAATGACGCTTTTCTCATTCTAACTGCTTTCGTCCGAGGACTGGATGAAGTCCGAGTGTTCTTTTTCTCACTGAGATACACAAAATCTGATGTTGCCTCTGAGCTCTGTTCTTGGCAAATACGTGAACCTGACATACATTCATGTGGGGAAAGACATGGCTTTGCTAGGATTTCTCTTAGCACTGGGTTTTTTCTGGGCCTCACGTCAGGGCAACACTGCATAGGATATACTCTGCCTGGAGAGAGTTTCCCGCTTGGTAGTTTGGCCTAGAAAACCCTGCTTTTGCAAGTGCCACTTGACCAGATTCAGGCAGAAAAGAGAATACAAAAAGGCCTTTTCTCCCTGGGTCCTTTCACAGTCTCTAAAAGCTAAAACTCTATAGTTGCTCCTCTGGCAGGATAAATGCACTGCAATGTAGTTTTTCAGAAGAAGCCTTGAGTTTGCGAGAGCGTAGGAGGAATTCATTGCAGGAAAGAGGAAGGCCAAAAAGTTTCTCTCCTTATGCCTGCCTTGCTCAGAGGAGTGGATGAAGTCAGGGACTTCTCCCTTTCCCTGAGAAACATGCAGGCCGCTGTTCCCCGTGCGCTCTCTTATTTGTTAAAGCGACTGCAGTTACACACTTTGAACTGTGGAAAGGCACCGGAGTTTCTTAGGATTTCCCCAGGCGCTTTGTTTTCCCTGGGCCAAAAGGAGCCTTCACAATAGCTTAACGCTAACACTGCATGCTCCTTCCACTTCCAGACCACGGCTACCGCAAGGCAGTTCTCCGCGGGAAAACTTCCCTTCGCGAAGGGCAGATTGGCCGAGCTCATTGCAGGAAAGCGAAACCAAATGACGCTTTTCTCATTCTAACTGCTTTCGTCCGAGGACTGGATGAAGTCCGAGTGTTCTTTTTCTCACTGAGATACACAAAATCTGCTGTTGCCTCTGAGCTCTGTTCTTGGCAAATACGTGAACCTGACATACATTCATGTGGGGAAAGACATGGCTTTGCTAGGATTTCTCTTAGCACTGGGTTTTCTCTGGGCCTCACGTCAGGGCAACACTGCATAGGATATACTCTGCCTGGAGAGAGTTTCCCGCTTGGTAGTTTGGCCTAGAAAACCCTGCTTTTGCAAGTGCCACTTGACCAGATTCAGGCAGAAAAGAGAATACAAAAAGGCCTTTTCTCCCTGGGTCCTTTCACAGTCTCTAAAAGCTAAAACTCTATAGTTGCTCCTCTGGCAGGATAAATGCACTGCAATGTAGTTTTTCAGAAGAAGCCTTGAGTTTGCGAGAGCGTAGGAGGAATTCATTGCAGGAAAGAGGAAGGCCAAAAAGTTTCTCTCCTTATGCCTGCCTTGCTCAGAGGAGTGGATGAAGTCAGGGACTTCTCCCTTTCCCTGAGAAACATGCAGGCCGCTGTTCCCCGTGCGCTCTCTTATTTGTTAAAGCGACTGCAGTTACACACTTTGAACTGTGGAAAGGCACCGGAGTTTCTTAGGATTTCCCCAGGCGCTTTGTTTTCCCTGGGCCAAAAGGAGCCTTCCCAATAGCTTAACGCTAACACTGCATACTCCTTCCACTTCCAGACCACGGCTACCGCAAGGCAGTTCTCCGCGGGAAAACTTCCCTTCGCGAAGGGCAGATTGGCCGAGCTCATTGCAGGAAAGCGAAACCAAATGACGCTTTTCTCATTCTAACTGCTTTCGTCCGAGGACTGGATGAAGTCCGAGTGTTCTTTTTCTCACTGAGATACACAAAATCTGCTGTTGCCTCTGAGCTCTGTTCTTGGCAAATACGTGAACCTGACATACATTCATGTGGGGAAAGACATGGCTTTGCTAGGATTTCTCTTAGCACTGGGTTTTCTCTGGGCCTCACGTCAGGGCAACACTGCATAGGATATACTCTGCCTGGAGAGAGTTTCCCGCTTGGTAGTTTGGCCTAGAAAACCCTGCTTTTGCAAGTGCCACTTGACCAGATTCAGGCAGAAAAGAGAATACAAAAAGGCCTTTTCTCCCTGGGTCCTTTCACAGTCTCTAAAAGCTAAAACTCTATAGTTGCTCCTCTGGCAGGATAAATGCACTGCAATGTAGTTTTTCAGAAGAAGCCTTGAGTTTGCGAGAGCGTAGGAGGAATTCATTGCAGGAAAGAGGAAGGCCAAAAAGTTTCTCTCCTTATGCCTGCCTTGCTCAGAGGAGTGGATGAAGTCAGGGACTTCTCCCTTTCCCTGAGAAACATGCAGGCCGCTGTTCCCCGTGCGCTCTCTTATTTGTTAAAGCGACTGCAGTTACACACTTTGAACTGTGGAAAGGCACCGGAGTTTCTTAGGATTTCCCCAGGCGCTTTGTTTTCCCTGGGCCAAAAGGAGCCTTCACAATAGCTTAACGCTAACACTGCATGCTCCTTCCACTTCCAGACCACGGCTACCGCAAGGCAGTTCTCCGCGGGAAAACTTCCCTTCGCGAAGGGCAGATTGGCCGAGCTCATTGCAGGAAAGCGAAACCAAATGACGCTTTTCTCATTCTAACTGCTTTCGTCCGAGGACTGGATGAAGTCCGAGTGTTCTTTTTCTCACTGAGATACACAAAATCTGCTGTTGCCTCTGAGCTCTGTTCTTGGCAAATACGTGAACCTGACATACATTCATGTGGGGAAAGACATGGCTTTGCTAGGATTTCTCTTAGCACTGGGTTTTCTCTGGGCCTCACGTCAGGGCAACACTGCATAGGATATACTCTGCCTGGAGAGAGTTTCCCGCTTGGTAGTTTGGCCTAGAAAACCCTGCTTTTGCAAGTGCCACTTGACCAGATTCAGGCAGAAAAGAGAATACAAAAAGGCCTTTTCTCCCTGGGTCCTTTCACAGTCTCTAAAAGCTAAAACTCTATAGTTGCTCCTCTGGCAGGATAAATGCACTGCAATGTAGTTTTTCAGAAGAAGCCTTGAGTTTGCGAGAGCGTAGGAGGAATTCATTGCAGGAAAGAGGAAGGCCAAAAAGTTTCTCTCCTTATGCCTGCCTTGCTCAGAGGAGTGGATGAAGTCAGGGACTTCTCCCTTTCCCTGAGAAACATGCAGGCCGCTGTTCCCCGTGCGCTCTCTTATTTGTTAAAGCGACTGCAGTTACACACTTTGAACTGTGGAAAGGCACCGGAGTTTCTTAGGATTTCCCCAGGCGCTTTGTTTTCCCTGGGCCAAAAGGAGCCTTCCCAATAGCTTAACGCTAACACTGCATACTCCTTCCACTTCCAGACCACGGCTACCGCAAGGCAGTTCTCCGCGGGAAAACTTCCCTTCGCGAAGGGCAGATTGGCCGAGCTCATTGCAGGAAAGCGAAACCAAATGACGCTTTTCTCATTCTAACTGCTTTCGTCCGAGGACTGGATGAAGTCCGAGTGTTCTTTTTCTCACTGAGATACACAAAATCTGCTGTTGCCTCTGAGCTCTGTTCTTGGCAAATACATGAACCTGACATACATTCATGTGGGGAAAGACATGGCTTTGCTAGGATTTCTCTTAGCACTGGGTTTTCTCTGGGCCTCACGTCAGGGCAACACTGCATAGGATATACTCTGCCTGGAGAGAGTTTCCCGCTTGGTAGTTTGGCCTAGAAAACCCTGCTTTTGCAAGTGCCACTTGACCAGATTCAGGCAGAAAAGAGAATACAAAAAGGCCTTTTCTCCCTGGGTCCTTTCACAGTCTCTAAAAGCTAAAACTCTATAGTTGCTCCTCTGGCAGGATAAATGCACTGCAATGTAGTTTTTCAGAAGAAGCCTTGAGTTTGCGAGAGCGTAGGAGGAATTCATTGCAGGAAAGAGGAAGGCCAAAAAGTTTCTCTCCTTATGCCTGCCTTGCTCAGAGGAGTGGATGAAGTCAGGGACTTCTCCCTTTCCCTGAGAAACATGCAGGCCGCTGTTCCCCGTGCGCTCTCTTATTTGTTAAAGCGACTGCAGTTACACACTTTGAACTGTGGAAAGGCACCGGAGTTTCTTAGGATTTCCCCAGGCGCTTTGTTTTCCCTGGGCCAAAAGGAGCCTTCACAATAGCTTAACGCTAACACTGCATGCTCCTTCCACTTCCAGACCACGGCTACCGCAAGGCAGTTCTCCGCGGGAAAACTTCCCTTCGCGAAGGGCAGATTGGCCGAGCTCATTGCAGGAAAGCGAAACCAAATGACGCTTTTCTCATTCTAACTGCTTTCGTCCGAGGACTGGATGAAGTCCGAGTGTTCTTTTTCTCACTGAGATACACAAAATCTGCTGTTGCCTCTGAGCTCTGTTCTTGGCAAATACGTGAACCTGACATACATTCATGTGGGGAAAGACATGGCTTTGCTAGGATTTCTCTTAGCACTGGGTTTTCTCTGGGCCTCACGTCAGGGCAACACTGCATAGGATATACTCTGCCTGGAGAGAGTTTCCCGCTTGGTAGTTTGGCCTAGAAAACCCTGCTTTTGCAAGTGCCACTTGACCAGATTCAGGCAGAAAAGAGAATACAAAAAGGCCTTTTCTCCCTGGGTCCTTTCACAGTCTCTAAAAGCTAAAACTCTATAGTTGCTCCTCTGGCAGGATAAATGCACTGCAATGTAGTTTTTCAGAAGAAGCCTTGAGTTTGCGAGAGCGTAGGAGGAATTCATTGCAGGAAAGAGGAAGGCCAAAAAGTTTCTCTCCTTATGCCTGCCTTGCTCAGAGGAGTGGATGAAGTCAGGGACTTCTCCCTTTCCCTGAGAAACATGCAGGCCGCTGTTCCCCGTGCGCTCTCTTATTTGTTAAAGCGACTGCAGTTACACACTTTGAACTGTGGAAAGGCACCGGAGTTTCTTAGGATTTCCCCAGGCGCTTTGTTTTCCCTGGGCCAAAAGGAGCCTTCCCAATAGCTTAACGCTAACACTGCATACTCCTTCCACTTCCAGACCACGGCTACCGCAAGGCAGTTCTCCGCGGGAAAACTTCCCTTCGCGAAGGGCAGATTGGCCGAGCTCATTGCAGGAAAGCGAAACCAAATGACGCTTTTCTCATTCTAACTGCTTTCGTCCGAGGACTGGATGAAGTCCGAGTGTTCTTTTTCTCACTGAGATACACAAAATCTGCTGTTGCCTCTGAGCTCTGTTCTTGGCAAATACGTGAACCTGACATACATTCATGTGGGGAAAGACATGGCTTTGCTAGGATTTCTCTTAGCACTGGGTTTTCTCTGGGCCTCACGTCAGGGCAACACTGCATAGGATATACTCTGCCTGGAGAGAGTTTCCCGCTTGGTAGTTTGGCCTAGAAAACCCTGCTTTTGCAAGTGCCACTTGACCAGATTCAGGCAGAAAAGAGAATACAAAAAGGCCTTTTCTCCCTGGGTCCTTTCACAATCTCTAAAAGCTAAAACTCTATAGTTGCTCCTCTGGCAGGATAAATGCACTGCAATGTAGTTTTTCAGAAGAAGCCTTGAGTTTGCGAGAGCGTAGGAGGAATTCATTGCAGGAAAGAGGAAGGCCAAAAAGTTTCTCTCCTTATGCCTGCCTTGCTCAGAGGAGTGGATGAAGTCAGGGACTTCTCCCTTTCCCTGAGAAACATGCAGGCCGCTGTTCCCCGTGCGCTCTCTTATTTGTTAAAGCGACTGCAGTTACACACTTTGAACTGTGGAAAGGCACCGGAGTTTCTTAGGATTTCCCCAGGCGCTTTGTTTTCCCTGGGCCAAAAGGAGCCTTCACAATAGCTTAACGCTAACACTGCATACTCCTTCCACTTCCAGACCACGGCTACCGCAAGGCAGTTCTCCGCGGGAAAACTTCCCTTCGCGAAGGGCAGATTGGCCGAGCTCATTGCAGGAAAGCGAAACCAAATGACGCTTTTCTCATTCTGACTGCTTTCGTCCGAGGACTGGATGAAGTCCGAGTGTTCTTTTTCTCACTGAGATACACAAAATCTGATGTTGCCTCTGAGCTCTGTTCTTGGCAAATACGTGAACCTGACATACATTCATGTGGGGAAAGACATGGCTTTGCTAGGATTTCTCTTAGCACTGGGTTTTCTCTGGGCCTCACGTCAGGGCAACACTGCATAGGATATACTCTGCCTGGAGAGAGTTTCCCGCTTGGTAGTTTGGCCTAGAAAACCCTGCTTTTGCAAGTGCCACTTGACCAGATTCAGGCAGAAAAGAGAATACAAAAAGGCCTTTTCTCCCTGGGTCCTTTCACAGTCTCTAAAAGCTAAAACTCTATAGTTGCTCCTCTGGCAGGATAAATGCACTGCAATGTAGTTTTTCAGAAGAAGCCTTGAGTTTGCGAGAGCGTAGGAGGAATTCATTGCAGGAAAGAGGAAGGCCAAAAAGTTTCTCTCCTTATGCCTGCCTTGCTCAGAGGAGTGGATGAAGTCAGGGACTTCTCCCTTTCCCTGAGAAACATGCAGGCCGCTGTTCCCCGTGCGCTCTCTTATTTGTTAAAGCGACTGCAGTTACACACTTTGAACTGTGGAAAGGCACCGGAGTTTCTTAGGATTTCCCCAGGCGCTTTGTTTTCCCTGGGCCAAAAGGAGCCTTCACAATAGCTTAACGCTAACACTGCATGCTCCTTCCACTTCCAGACCACGGCTACCGCAAGGCAGTTCTCCGCGGGAAAACTTCCCTTCGCGAAGGGCAGATTGGCCGAGCTCGTTGCAGGAAAGCGAAACCAAATGACGCTTTTCTCATTCTAACTGCTTTCGTCCGAGGACTGGATGAAGTCCGAGTGTTCTTTTTCTCACTGAGATACACAAAATCTGCTGTTGCCTCTGAGCTCTGTTCTTGGCAAATACGTGAACCTGACATACATTCATGTGGGGAAAGACATGGCTTTGCTAGGATTTCTCTTAGCACTGGGTTTTCTCTGGGCCTCACGTCAGGGCAACACTGCATAGGATATACTCTGCCTGGAGAGAGTTTCCCGCTTGGTAGTTTGGCCTAGAAAACCCTGCTTTTGCAAGTGCCACTTGACCAGATTCAGGCAGAAAAGAGAATACAAAAAGGCCTTTTCTCCCTGGGTCCTTTCACAGTCTCTAAAAGCTAAAACTCTATAGTTGCTCCTCTGGCAGGATAAATGCACTGCAATGTAGTTTTTCAGAAGAAGCCTTGAGTTTGCGAGAGCGTAGGAGGAATTCATTGCAGGAAAGAGGAAGGCCAAAAAGTTTCTCTCCTTATGCCTGCCTTGCTCAGAGGAGTGGATGAAGTCAGGGACTTCTCCCTTTCCCTGAGAAACATGCAGGCCGCTGTTCCCCGTGCGCTCTCTTATTTGTTAAAGCGACTGCAGTTACACACTTTGAACTGTGGAAAGGCACCGGAGTTTCTTAGGATTTCCCCAGGCGCTTTGTTTTCCCTGGGCCAAAAGGAGCCTTCACAATAGCTTAACGCTAACACTGCATACTCCTTCCACTTCCAGACCACGGCTACCGCAAGGCAGTTCTCCGCGGGAAAACTTCCCTTCGCGAAGGGCAGATTGGCCGAGCTCATTGCAGGAAAGCGAAACCAAATGACGCTTTTCTCATTCTAACTGCTTTCGTCCGAGGACTGGATGAAGTCCGAGTGTTCTTTTTCTCACTGAGATACACAAAATCTGCTGTTGCCTCTGAGCTCTGTTCTTGGCAAATACGTGAACCTGACATACATTCATGTGGGGAAAGACATGGCTTTGCTAGGATTTCTCTTAGCACTGGGTTTTCTCTGGGCCTCACGTCAGGGCAACACTGCATAGGATATACTCTGCCTGGAGAGAGTTTCCCGCTTGGTAGTTTGGCCTAGAAAACCCTGCTTTTGCAAGTGCCACTTGACCAGATTCAGGCAGAAAAGAGAATACAAAAAGGCCTTTTCTCCCTGGGTCCTTTCACAATCTCTAAAAGCTAAAACTCTATAGTTGCTCCTCTGGCAGGATAAATGCACTGCAATGTAGTTTTTCAGAAGAAGCCTTGAGTTTGCGAGAGCGTAGGAGGAATTCATTGCAGGAAAGAGGAAGGCCAAAAAGTTTCTCTCCTTATGCCTGCCTTGCTCAGAGGAGTGGATGAAGTCAGGGACTTCTCCCTTTCCCTGAGAAACATGCAGGCCGCTGTTCCCCGTGCGCTCTCTTATTTGTTAAAGCGACTGCAGTTACACACTTTGAACTGTGGAAAGGCACCGGAGTTTCTTAGGATTTCCCCAGGCGCTTTGTTTTCCCTGGGCCAAAAGGAGCCTTCACAATAGCTTAACGCTAACACTGCATACTCCTTCCACTTCCAGACCACGGCTACCGCAAGGCAGTTCTCCGCGGGAAAACTTCCCTTCGCGAAGGGCAGATTGGCCGAGCTCATTGCAGGAAAGCGAAACCAAATGACGCTTTTCTCATTCTGACTGCTTTCGTCCGAGGACTGGATGAAGTCCGAGTGTTCTTTTTCTCACTGAGATACACAAAATCTGCTGTTGCCTCTGAGCTCTGTTCTTGGCAAATACGTGAACCTGACATACATTCATGTGGGGAAAGACATGGCTTTGCTAGGATTTCTCTTAGCACTGGGTTTTCTCTGGGCCTCACGTCAGGGCAACACTGCATAGGATATACTCTGCCTGGAGAGAGTTTCCTGCTTGGTAGTTTGGCCTAGAAAACCCTGCTTTTGCAAGTGCCACTTGACCAGATTCAGGCAGAAAAGAGAATACAAAAAGGCCTTTTCTCCCTGGGTCCTTTCACAATCTCTAAAAGCTAAAACTCTATAGTTGCTCCTCTGGCAGGATAAATGCACTGCAATGTAGTTTTTCAGAAGAAGCCTTGAGTTTGCGAGAGCGTAGGAGGAATTCATTGCAGGAAAGAGGAAGGCCAAAAAGTTTCTCTCCTTATGCCTGCCTTGCTCAGAGGAGTGGATGAAGTCAGGGACTTCTCCCTTTCCCTGAGAAACATGCAGGCCGCTGTTCCCCGTGCGCTCTCTTATTTGTTAAAGCGACTGCAGTTACACACTTTGAACTGTGGAAAGGCACCGGAGTTTCTTAGGATTTCCCCAGGCGCTTTGTTTTCCCTGGGCCAAAAGGAGCCTTCACAATAGCTTAACGCTAACACTGCATACTCCTTCCACTTCCAGACCACGGCTACCGCAAGGCAGTTCTCCGCGGGAAAACTTCCCTTCGCGAAGGGCAGATTGGCCGAGCTCATTGCAGGAAAGCGAAACCAAATGACGCTTTTCTCATTCTGACTGCTTTCGTCCGAGGACTGGATGAAGTCCGAGTGTTCTTTTTCTCACTGAGATACACAAAATCTGCTGTTGCCTCTGAGCTCTGTTCTTGGCAAATACGTGAACCTGACATACATTCATGTGGGGAAAGACATGGCTTTGCTAGGATTTCTCTTAGCACTGGGTTTTCTCTGGGCCTCACGTCAGGGCAACACTGCATAGGATATACTCTGCCTGGAGAGAGTTTCCCGCTTGGTAGTTTGGCCTAGAAAACCCTGCTTTTGCAAGTGCCACTTGACCAGATTCAGGCAGAAAAGAGAATACAAAAAGGCCTTTTCTCCCTGGGTCCTTTCACAATCTCTAAAAGCTAAAACTCTATAGTTGCTCCTCTGGCAGGATAAATGCACTGCAATGTAGTTTTTCAGAAGAAGCCTTGAGTTTGCGAGAGCGTAGGAGGAATTCATTGCAGGAAAGAGGAAGGCCAAAAAGTTTCTCTCCTTATGCCTGCCTTGCTCAGAGGAGTGGATGAAGTCAGGGACTTCTCCCTTTCCCTGAGAAACATGCAGGCCGCTGTTCCCCGTGCGCTCTCTTATTTGTTAAAGCGACTGCAGTTACACACTTTGAACTGTGGAAAGGCACCGGAGTTTCTTAGGATTTCCCCAGGCGCTTTGTTTTCCCTGGGCCAAAAGGAGCCTTCACAATAGCTTAACGCTAACACTGCATGCTCCTTCCACTTCCAGACCACGGCTACCGCAAGGCAGTTCTCCGCGGGAAAACTTCCCTTCGCGAAGGGCAGATTGGCCAAGCTCATTGCAGGAAAGCGAAACCAAATGACGCTTTTCTCATTCTAACTGCTTTCGTCCGAGGACTGGATGAAGTCCGAGTGTTCTTTTTCTCACTGAGATACACAAAATCTGCTGTTGCCTCTGAGCTCTGTTCTTGGCAAATACGTGAACCTGACATACATTCATGTGGGGAAAGACATGGCTTTGCTAGGATTTCTCTTAGCACTGGGTTTTCTCTGGGCCTCACGTCAGGGCAACACTGCATAGGATATACTCTGCCTGGAGAGAGTTTCCCGCTTGGTAGTTTGGCCTAGAAAACCCTGCTTTTGCAAGTGCCACTTGACCAGATTCAGGCAGAAAAGAGAATACAAAAAGGCCTTTTCTCCCTGGGTCCTTTCACAATCTCTAAAAGCTAAAACTCTATAGTTGCTCCTCTGGCAGGATAAATGCACTGCAATGTAGTTTTTCAGAAGAAGCCTTGAGTTTGCGAGAGCGTAGGAGGAATTCATTGCAGGAAAGAGGAAGGCCAAAAAGTTTCTCTCCTTATGCCTGCCTTGCTCAGAGGAGTGGATGAAGTCAGGGACTTCTCCCTTTCCCTGAGAAACATGCAGGCCGCTGTTCCCCGTGCGCTCTCTTATTTGTTAAAGCGACTGCAGTTACACACTTTGAACTGTGGAAAGGCACCGGAGTTTCTTAGGATTTCCCCAGGCGCTTTGTTTTCCCTGGGCCAAAAGGAGCCTTCCCAATAGCTTAACGCTAACACTGCATACTCCTTCCACTTCCAGACCACGGCTACCGCAAGGCAGTTCTCCGCGGGAAAACTTCCCTTCGCGAAGGGCAGATTGGCCGAGCTCATTGCAGGAAAGCGAAACCAAATGACGCTTTTCTCATTCTAACTGCTTTCGTCCGAGGACTGGATGAAGTCCGAGTGTTCTTTTTCTGACTGAGATACACAAAATCTGCTGTTGCCTCAGAGCTCTGTTCTTGGCAAATACGTGAACCTGACATACATTCATGTGGGGAAAGACATGGCTTTGCTAGGATTTCTCTTAGCACTGGGTTTTCTCTGGGCCTCACGTCAGGGCAACACTGCATAGGATATACTCTGCCTGGAGAGAGTTTCCCGCTTGGTAGTTTGGCCTAGAAAACCCTGCTTTTGCAAGTGCCACTTGACCAGATTCAGGCAGAAAAGAGAATACAAAAAGGCCTTTTCTCCCTGGGTCCTTTCACAGTCTCTAAAAGCTAAAACTCTATAGTTGCTCCTCTGGCAGGATAAATGCACTGCAATGTAGTTTTTCAGAAGAAGCCTTGAGTTTGCGAGAGCGTAGGAGGAATTCATTGCAGGAAAGAGGAAGGCCAAAAAGTTTCTCTCCTTATGCCTGCCTTGCTCAGAGGAGTGGATGAAGTCAGGGACTTCTCCCTTTCCCTGAGAAACATGCAGGCCGCTGTTCCCCGTGCGCTCTCTTATTTGTTAAAGCGACTGCAGTTACACACTTTGAACTGTGGAAAGGCACCGGAGTTTCTTAGGATTTCCCCAGGCGCTTTGTTTTCCCTGGGCCAAAAGGAGCCTTCCCAATAGCTTAACGCTAACACTGCATACTCCTTCCACTTCCAGACCACGGCTACCGCAAGGCAGTTCTCCGCGGGAAAACTTCCCTTCGCGAAGGGCAGATTGGCCGAGCTCATTGCAGGAAAGCGAAACCAAATGACGCTTTTCTCATTCTAACTGCTTTCGTCCGAGGACTGGATGAAGTCCGAGTGTTCTTTTTCTCACTGAGATACACAAAATCTGCTGTTGCCTCTGAGCTCTGTTCTTGGCAAATACGTGAACCTGACATACATTCATGTGGGGAAAGACATGGCTTTGCTAGGATTTCTCTTAGCACTGGGTTTTCTCTGGGCCTCACGTCAGGGCAACACTGCATAGGATATACTCTGCCTGGAGAGAGTTTCCCGCTTGGTAGTTTGGCCTAGAAAACCCTGCTTTTGCAAGTGCCACTTGACCAGATTCAGGCAGAAAAGAGAATACAAAAAGGCCTTTTCTCCCTGGGTTCTTTCACAATCTCTAAAAGCTAAAACTCTATAGTTGCTCCTCTGGCAGGATAAATGCACTGCAATGTAGTTTTTCAGAAGAAGCCTTGAGTTTGCGAGAGCGTAGGAGGAATTCATTGCAGGAAAGAGGAAGGCCAAAAAGTTTCTCTCCTTATGCCTGCCTTGCTCAGAGGAGTGGATGAAGTCAGGGACTTCTCCCTTTCCCTGAGAAACATGCAGGCCGCTGTTCCCCGTGCGCTCTCTTATTTGTTAAAGCGACTGCAGTTACACACTTTGAACTGTGGAAAGGCACCGGAGTTTCTTAGGATTTCCCCAGGCGCTTTGTTTTCCCTGGGCCAAAAGGAGCCTTCCCAATAGCTTAACGCTAACACTGCATACTCCTTCCACTTCCAGACCACGGCTACCGCAAGGCAGTTCTCCGCGGGAAAACTTCCCTTCGCGAAGGGCAGATTGGCCGAGCTCATTGCAGGAAAGCGAAACCAAATGACGCTTTTCTCATTCTAACTGCTTTCGTCCGAGGACTGGATGAAGTCCGAGTGTTCTTTTTCTCACTGAGATACACAAAATCTGCTGTTGCCTCTGAGCTCTGTTCTTGGCAAATACGTGAACCTGACATACATTCATGTGGGGAAAGACATGGCTTTGCTAGGATTTCTCTTAGCACTGGGTTTTCTCTGGGCCTCACGTCAGGGCAACACTGCATAGGATATACTCTGCCTGGAGAGAGTTTCCCGCTTGGTAGTTTGGCCTAGAAAACCCTGCTTTTGCAAGTGCCACTTGACCAGATTCAGGCAGAAAAGAGAATACAAAAAGGCCTTTTCTCCCTGGGTCCTTTCACAATCTCTAAAAGCTAAAACTCTATAGTTGCTCCTCTGGCAGGATAAATGCACTGCAATGTAGTTTTTCAGAAGAAGCCTTGAGTTTGCGAGAGCGTAGGAGGAATTCATTGCAGGAAAGAGGAAGGCCAAAAAGTTTCTCTCCTTATGCCTGCCTTGCTCAGAGGAGTGGATGAAGTCAGGGACTTCTCCCTTTCCCTGAGAAACATGCAGGCCGCTGTTCCCCGTGCGCTCTCTTATTTGTTAAAGCGACTGCAGTTACACACTTTGAACTGTGGAAAGGCACCGGAGTTTCTTAGGATTTCCCCAGGCGCTTTGTTTTCCCTGGGCCAAAAGGAGCCTTCCCAATAGCTTAACGCTAACACTGCATACTCCTTCCACTTCCAGACCACGGCTACCGCAAGGCAGTTCTCCGCGGGAAAACTTCCCTTCGCGAAGGGCAGATTGGCCGAGCTCATTGCAGGAAAGCGAAACCAAATGACGCTTTTCTCATTCTAACTGCTTTCGTCCGAGGACTGGATGAAGTCCGAGTGTTCTTTTTCTCACTGAGATACACAAAATCTGCTGTTGCCTCTGAGCTCTGTTCTTGGCAAATACGTGAACCTGACATACATTCATGTGGGGAAAGACATGGCTTTGCTAGGATTTCTCTTAGCACTGGGTTTTCTCTGGGCCTCACGTCAGGGCAACACTGCATAGGATATACTCTGCCTGGAGAGAGTTTCCCGCTTGGTAGTTTGGCCTAGAAAACCCTGCTTTTGCAAGTGCCACTTGACCAGATTCAGGCAGAAAAGAGAATACAAAAAGGCCTTTTCTCCCTGGGTCCTTTCACAATCTCTAAAAGCTAAAACTCTATAGTTGCTCCTCTGGCAGGATAAATGCACTGCAATGTAGTTTTTCAGAAGAAGCCTTGAGTTTGCGAGAGCGTAGGAGGAATTCATTGCAGGAAAGAGGAAGGCCAAAAAGTTTCTCTCCTTATGCCTGCCTTGCTCAGAGGAGTGGATGAAGTCAGGGACTTCTCCCTTTCCCTGAGAAACATGCAGGCCGCTGTTCCCCGTGCGCTCTCTTATTTGTTAAAGCGACTGCAGTTACACACTTTGAACTGTGGAAAGGCACCGGAGTTTCTTAGGATTTCCCCAGGCGCTTTGTTTTCCCTGGGCCAAAAGGAGCCTTCACAATAGCTTAACGCTAACACTGCATGCTCCTTCCACTTCCAGACCACGGCTACCGCAAGGCAGTTCTCCGCGGGAAAACTTCCCTTCGCGAAGGGCAGATTGGCCAAGCTCATTGCAGGAAAGCGAAACCAAATGACGCTTTTCTCATTCTAACTGCTTTCGTCCGAGGACTGGATGAAGTCCGAGTGTTCTTTTTCTCACTGAGATACACAAAATCTGCTGTTGCCTCTGAGCTCTGTTCTTGGCAAATACGTGAACCTGACATACATTCATGTGGGGAAAGACATGGCTTTGCTAGGATTTCTCTTAGCACTGGGTTTTCTCTGGGCCTCACGTCAGGGCAACACTGCATAGGATATACTCTGCCTGGAGAGAGTTTCCCGCTTGGTAGTTTGGCCTAGAAAACCCTGCTTTTGCAAGTGCCACTTGACCAGATTCAGGCAGAAAAGAGAATACAAAAAGGCCTTTTCTCCCTGGGTCCTTTCACAATCTCTAAAAGCTAAAACTCTATAGTTGCTCCTCTGGCAGGATAAATGCACTGCAATGTAGTTTTTCAGAAGAAGCCTTGAGTTTGCGAGAGCGTAGGAGGAATTCATTGCAGGAAAGAGGAAGGCCAAAAAGTTTCTCTCCTTATGCCTGCCTTGCTCAGAGGAGTGGATGAAGTCAGGGACTTCTCCCTTTCCCTGAGAAACATGCAGGCCGCTGTTCCCCGTGCGCTCTCTTATTTGTTAAAGCGACTGCAGTTACACACTTTGAACTGTGGAAAGGCACCGGAGTTTCTTAGGATTTCCCCAGGCGCTTTGTTTTCCCTGGGCCAAAAGGAGCCTTCCCAATAGCTTAACGCTAACACTGCATACTCCTTCCACTTCCAGACCACGGCTACCGCAAGGCAGTTCTCCGCGGGAAAACTTCCCTTCGCGAAGGGCAGATTGGCCGAGCTCATTGCAGGAAAGCGAAACCAAATGACGCTTTTCTCATTCTAACTGCTTTCGTCCGAGGACTGGATGAAGTCCGAGTGTTCTTTTTCTCACTGAGATACACAAAATCTGCTGTTGCCTCAGAGCTCTGTTCTTGGCAAATACGTGAACCTGACATACATTCATGTGGGGAAAGACATGGCTTTGCTAGGATTTCTCTTAGCACTGGGTTTTCTCTGGGCCTCACGTCAGGGCAACACTGCATAGGATATACTCTGCCTGGAGAGAGTTTCCCGCTTGGTAGTTTGGCCTAGAAAACCCTGCTTTTGCAAGTGCCACTTGACCAGATTCAGGCAGAAAAGAGAATACAAAAAGGCCTTTTCTCCCTGGGTCCTTTCACAGTCTCTAAAAGCTAAAACTCTATAGTTGCTCCTCTGGCAGGATAAATGCACTGCAATGTAGTTTTTCAGAAGAAGCCTTGAGTTTGCGAGAGCGTAGGAGGAATTCATTGCAGGAAAGAGGAAGGCCAAAAAGTTTCTCTCCTTATGCCTGCCTTGCTCAGAGGAGTGGATGAAGTCAGGGACTTCTCCCTTTCCCTGAGAAACATGCAGGCCGCTGTTCCCCGTGCGCTCTCTTATTTGTTAAAGCGACTGCAGTTACACACTTTGAACTGTGGAAAGGCACCGGAGTTTCTTAGGATTTCCCCAGGCGCTTTGTTTTCCCTGGGCCAAAAGGAGCCTTCCCAATAGCTTAACGCTAACACTGCATACTCCTTCCACTTCCAGACCACGGCTACCGCAAGGCAGTTCTCCGCGGGAAAACTTCCCTTCGCGAAGGGCAGATTGGCCGAGCTCATTGCAGGAAAGCGAAACCAAATGACGCTTTTCTCATTCTAACTGCTTTCGTCCGAGGACTGGATGAAGTCCGAGTGTTCTTTTTCTCACTGAGATACACAAAATCTGCTGTTGCCTCTGAGCTCTGTTCTTGGCAAATACGTGAACCTGACATACATTCATGTGGGGAAAGACATGGCTTTGCTAGGATTTCTCTTAGCACTGGGTTTTCTCTGGGCCTCACGTCAGGGCAACACTGCATAGGATATACTCTGCCTGGAGAGAGTTTCCCGCTTGGTAGTTTGGCCTAGAAAACCCTGCTTTTGCAAGTGCCACTTGACCAGATTCAGGCAGAAAAGAGAATACAAAAAGGCCTTTTCTCCCTGGGTTCTTTCACAATCTCTAAAAGCTAAAACTCTATAGTTGCTCCTCTGGCAGGATAAATGCACTGCAATGTAGTTTTTCAGAAGAAGCCTTGAGTTTGCGAGAGCGTAGGAGGAATTCATTGCAGGAAAGAGGAAGGCCAAAAAGTTTCTCTCCTTATGCCTGCCTTGCTCAGAGGAGTGGATGAAGTCAGGGACTTCTCCCTTTCCCTGAGAAACATGCAGGCCGCTGTTCCCCGTGCGCTCTCTTATTTGTTAAAGCGACTGCAGTTACACACTTTGAACTGTGGAAAGGCACCGGAGTTTCTTAGGATTTCCCCAGGCGCTTTGTTTTCCCTGGGCCAAAAGGAGCCTTCCCAATAGCTTAACGCTAACACTGCATACTCCTTCCACTTCCAGACCACGGCTACCGCAAGGCAGTTCTCCGCGGGAAAACTTCCCTTCGCGAAGGGCAGATTGGCCGAGCTCATTGCAGGAAAGCGAAACCAAATGACGCTTTTCTCATTCTAACTGCTTTCGTCCGAGGACTGGATGAAGTCCGAGTGTTCTTTTTCTCACTGAGATACACAAAATCTGCTGTTGCCTCTGAGCTCTGTTCTTGGCAAATACGTGAACCTGACATACATTCATGTGGGGAAAGACATGGCTTTGCTAGGATTTCTCTTAGCACTGGGTTTTCTCTGGGCCTCACGTCAGGGCAACACTGCATAGGATATACTCTGCCTGGAGAGAGTTTCCCGCTTGGTAGTTTGGCCTAGAAAACCCTGCTTTTGCAAGTGCCACTTGACCAGATTCAGGCAGAAAAGAGAATACAAAAAGGCCTTTTCTCCCTGGGTCCTTTCACAATCTCTAAAAGCTAAAACTCTATAGTTGCTCCTCTGGCAGGATAAATGCACTGCAATGTAGTTTTTCAGAAGAAGCCTTGAGTTTGCGAGAGCGTAGGAGGAATTCATTGCAGGAAAGAGGAAGGCCAAAAAGTTTCTCTCCTTATGCCTGCCTTGCTCAGAGGAGTGGATGAAGTCAGGGACTTCTCCCTTTCCCTGAGAAACATGCAGGCCGCTGTTCCCCGTGCGCTCTCTTATTTGTTAAAGCGACTGCAGTTACACACTTTGAACTGTGGAAAGGCACCGGAGTTTCTTAGGATTTCCCCAGGCGCTTTGTTTTCCCTGGGCCAAAAGGAGCCTTCCCAATAGCTTAACGCTAACACTGCATACTCCTTCCACTTCCAGACCACGGCTACCGCAAGGCAGTTCTCCGCGGGAAAACTTCCCTTCGCGAAGGGCAGATTGGCCGAGCTCATTGCAGGAAAGCGAAACCAAATGACGCTTTTCTCATTCTAACTGCTTTCGTCCGAGGACTGGATGAAGTCCGAGTGTTCTTTTTCTCACTGAGATACACAAAATCTGCTGTTGCCTCTGAGCTCTGTTCTTGGCAAATACGTGAACCTGACATACATTCATGTGGGGAAAGACATGGCTTTGCTAGGATTTCTCTTAGCACTGGGTTTTCTCTGGGCCTCACGTCAGGGCAACACTGCATAGGATATACTCTGCCTGGAGAGAGTTTCCCGCTTGGTAGTTTGGCCTAGAAAACCCTGCTTTTGCAAGTGCCACTTGACCAGATTCAGGCAGAAAAGAGAATACAAAAAGGCCTTTTCTCCCTGGGTCCTTTCACAATCTCTAAAAGCTAAAACTCTATAGTTGCTCCTCTGGCAGGATAAATGCACTGCAATGTAGTTTTTCAGAAGAAGCCTTGAGTTTGCGAGAGCGTAGGAGGAATTCATTGCAGGAAAGAGGAAGGCCAAAAAGTTTCTCTCCTTATGCCTGCCTTGCTCAGAGGAGTGGATGAAGTCAGGGACTTCTCCCTTTCCCTGAGAAACATGCAGGCCGCTGTTCCCCGTGCGCTCTCTTATTTGTTAAAGCGACTGCAGTTACACACTTTGAACTGTGGAAAGGCACCGGAGTTTCTTAGGATTTCCCCAGGCGCTTTGTTTTCCCTGGGCCAAAAGGAGCCTTCCCAATAGCTTAACGCTAACACTGCATACTCCTTCCACTTCCAGACCACGGCTACCGCAAGGCAGTTCTCCGCGGGAAAACTTCCCTTCGCGAAGGGCAGATTGGCCGAGCTCATTGCAGGAAAGCGAAACCAAATGACGCTTTTCTCATTCTAACTGCTTTCGTCCGAGGACTGGATGAAGTCCGAGTGTTCTTTTTCTGACTGAGATACACAAAATCTGCTGTTGCCTCAGAGCTCTGTTCTTGGCAAATACGTGAACCTGACATACATTCATGTGGGGAAAGACATGGCTTTGCTAGGATTTCTCTTAGCACTGGGTTTTCTCTGGGCCTCACGTCAGGGCAACACTGCATAGGATATACTCTGCCTGGAGAGAGTTTCCCGCTTGGTAGTTTGGCCTAGAAAACCCTGCTTTTGCAAGTGCCACTTGACCAGATTCAGGCAGAAAAGAGAATACAAAAAGGCCTTTTCTCCCTGGGTCCTTTCACAGTCTCTAAAAGCTAAAACTCTATAGTTGCTCCTCTGGCAGGATAAATGCACTGCAATGTAGTTTTTCAGAAGAAGCCTTGAGTTTGCGAGAGCGTAGGAGGAATTCATTGCAGGAAAGAGGAAGGCCAAAAAGTTTCTCTCCTTATGCCTGCCTTGCTCAGAGGAGTGGATGAAGTCAGGGACTTCTCCCTTTCCCTGAGAAACATGCAGGCCGCTGTTCCCCGTGCGCTCTCTTATTTGTTAAAGCGACTGCAGTTACACACTTTGAACTGTGGAAAGGCACCGGAGTTTCTTAGGATTTCCCCAGGCGCTTTGTTTTCCCTGGGCCAAAAGGAGCCTTCACAATAGCTTAACGCTAACACTGCATACTCCTTCCACTTCCAGACCACGGCTACCGCAAGGCAGTTCTCCGCGGGAAAACTTCCCTTCGCGAAGGGCAGATTGGCCGAGCTCATTGCAGGAAAGCGAAACCAAATGACGCTTTTCTCATTCTAACTGCTTTCGTCCGAGGACTGGATGAAGTCCGAGTGTTCTTTTTCTCACTGAGATACACAAAATCTGCTGTTGCCTCTGAGCTCTGTTCTTGGCAAATACGTGAACCTGACATACATTCATGTGGGGAAAGACATGGCTTTGCTAGGATTTCTCTTAGCACTGGGTTTTCTCTGGGCCTCACGTCAGGGCAACACTGCATAGGATATACTCTGCCTGGAGAGAGTTTCCCGCTTGGTAGTTTGGCCTAGAAAACCCTGCTTTTGCAAGTGCCACTTGACCAGATTCAGGCAGAAAAGAGAATACAAAAAGGCCTTTTCTCCCTGGGTCCTTTCACAATCTCTAAAAGCTAAAACTCTATAGTTGCTCCTCTGGCAGGATAAATGCACTGCAATGTAGTTTTTCAGAAGAAGCCTTGAGTTTGCGAGAGCGTAGGAGGAATTCATTGCAGGAAAGAGGAAGGCCAAAAAGTTTCTCTCCTTATGCCTGCCTTGCTCAGAGGAGTGGATGAAGTCAGGGACTTCTCCCTTTCCCTGAGAAACATGCAGGCCGCTGTTCCCCGTGCGCTCTCTTATTTGTTAAAGCGACTGCAGTTACACACTTTGAACTGTGGAAAGGCACCGGAGTTTCTTAGGATTTCCCCAGGCGCTTTGTTTTCCCTGGGCCAAAAGGAGCCTTCCCAATAGCTTAACGCTAACACTGCATACTCCTTCCACTTCCAGACCACGGCTACCGCAAGGCAGTTCTCCGCGGGAAAACTTCCCTTCGCGAAGGGCAGATTGGCCGAGCTCATTGCAGGAAAGCGAAACCAAATGACGCTTTTCTCATTCTAACTGCTTTCGTCCGAGGACTGGATGAAGTCCGAGTGTTCTTTTTCTCACTGAGATACACAAAATCTGCTGTTGCCTCTGAGCTCTGTTCTTGGCAAATACGTGAACCTGACATACATTCATGTGGGGAAAGACATGGCTTTGCTAGGATTTCTCTTAGCACTGGGTTTTCTCTGGGCCTCACGTCAGGGCAACACTGCATAGGATATACTCTGCCTGGAGAGAGTTTCCCGCTTGGTAGTTTGGCCTAGAAAACCCTGCTTTTGCAAGTGCCACTTGACCAGATTCAGGCAGAAAAGAGAATACAAAAAGGCCTTTTCTCCCTGGGTCCTTTCACAATCTCTAAAAGCTAAAACTCTATAGTTGCTCCTCTGGCAGGATAAATGCACTGCAATGTAGTTTTTCAGAAGAAGCCTTGAGTTTGCGAGAGCGTAGGAGGAATTCATTGCAGGAAAGAGGAAGGCCAAAAAGTTTCTCTCCTTATGCCTGCCTTGCTCAGAGGAGTGGATGAAGTCAGGGACTTCTCCCTTTCCCTGAGAAACATGCAGGCCGCTGTTCCCCGTGCGCTCTCTTATTTGTTAAAGCGACTGCAGTTACACACTTTGAACTGTGGAAAGGCACCGGAGTTTCTTAGGATTTCCCCAGGCGCTTTGTTTTCCCTGGGCCAAAAGGAGCCTTCCCAATAGCTTAACGCTAACACTGCATACTCCTTCCACTTCCAGACCACGGCTACCGCAAGGCAGTTCTCCGCGGGAAAACTTCCCTTCGCGAAGGGCAGATTGGCCGAGCTCATTGCAGGAAAGCGAAACCAAATGACGCTTTTCTCATTCTAACTGCTTTCGTCCGAGGACTGGATGAAGTCCGAGTGTTCTTTTTCTCACTGAGATACACAAAATCTGCTGTTGCCTCTGAGCTCTGTTCTTGGCAAATACGTGAACCTGACATACATTCATGTGGGGAAAGACATGGCTTTGCTAGGATTTCTCTTAGCACTGGGTTTTCTCTGGGCCTCACGTCAGGGCAACACTGCATAGGATATACTCTGCCTGGAGAGAGTTTCCCGCTTGGTAGTTTGGCCTAGAAAACCCTGCTTTTGCAAGTGCCACTTGACCAGATTCAGGCAGAAAAGAGAATACAAAAAGGCCTTTTCTCCCTGGGTCCTTTCACAATCTCTAAAAGCTAAAACTCTATAGTTGCTCCTCTGGCAGGATAAATGCACTGCAATGTAGTTTTTCAGAAGAAGCCTTGAGTTTGCGAGAGCGTAGGAGGAATTCATTGCAGGAAAGAGGAAGGCCAAAAAGTTTCTCTCCTTATGCCTGCCTTGCTCAGAGGAGTGGATGAAGTCAGGGACTTCTCCCTTTCCCTGAGAAACATGCAGGCCGCTGTTCCCCGTGCGCTCTCTTATTTGTTAAAGCGACTGCAGTTACACACTTTGAACTGTGGAAAGGCACCGGAGTTTCTTAGGATTTCCCCAGGCGCTTTGTTTTCCCTGGGCCAAAAGGAGCCTTCACAATAGCTTAACGCTAACACTGCATACTCCTTCCACTTCCAGACCACGGCTACCGCAAGGCAGTTCTCCGCGGGAAAACTTCCCTTCGCGAAGGGCAGATTGGCCGAGCTCATTGCAGGAAAGCGAAACCAAATGACGCTTTTCTCATTCTAACTGCTTTCGTCCGAGGACTGGATGAAGTCCGAGTGTTCTTTTTCTGACTGAGATACACAAAATCTGCTGTTGCCTCAGAGCTCTGTTCTTGGCAAATACGTGAACCTGACATACATTCATGTGGGGAAAGACATGGCTTTGCTAGGATTTCTCTTAGCACTGGGTTTTCTCTGGGCCTCACGTCAGGGCAACACTGCATAGGATATACTCTGCCTGGAGAGAGTTTCCCGCTTGGTAGTTTGGCCTAGAAAACCCTGCTTTTGCAAGTGCCACTTGACCAGATTCAGGCAGAAAAGAGAATACAAAAAGGCCTTTTCTCCCTGGGTCCTTTCACAGTCTCTAAAAGCTAAAACTCTATAGTTGCTCCTCTGGCAGGATAAATGCACTGCAATGTAGTTTTTCAGAAGAAGCCTTGAGTTTGCGAGAGCGTAGGAGGAATTCATTGCAGGAAAGAGGAAGGCCAAAAAGTTTCTCTCCTTATGCCTGCCTTGCTCAGAGGAGTGGATGAAGTCAGGGACTTCTCCCTTTCCCTGAGAAACATGCAGGCCGCTGTTCCCCGTGCGCTCTCTTATTTGTTAAAGCGACTGCAGTTACACACTTTGAACTGTGGAAAGGCACCGGAGTTTCTTAGGATTTCCCCAGGCGCTTTGTTTTCCCTGGGCCAAAAGGAGCCTTCACAATAGCTTAACGCTAACACTGCATACTCCTTCCACTTCCAGACCACGGCTACCGCAAGGCAGTTCTCCGCGGGAAAACTTCCCTTCGCGAAGGGCAGATTGGCCGAGCTCATTGCAGGAAAGCGAAACCAAATGACGCTTTTCTCATTCTAACTGCTTTCGTCCGAGGACTGGATGAAGTCCGAGTGTTCTTTTTCTCACTGAGATACACAAAATCTGCTGTTGCCTCTGAGCTCTGTTCTTGGCAAATACGTGAACCTGACATACATTCATGTGGGGAAAGACATGGCTTTGCTAGGATTTCTCTTAGCACTGGGTTTTCTCTGGGCCTCACGTCAGGGCAACACTGCATAGGATATACTCTGCCTGGAGAGAGTTTCCCGCTTGGTAGTTTGGCCTAGAAAACCCTGCTTTTGCAAGTGCCACTTGACCAGATTCAGGCAGAAAAGAGAATACAAAAAGGCCTTTTCTCCCTGGGTCCTTTCACAATCTCTAAAAGCTAAAACTCTATAGTTGCTCCTCTGGCAGGATAAATGCACTGCAATGTAGTTTTTCAGAAGAAGCCTTGAGTTTGCGAGAGCGTAGGAGGAATTCATTGCAGGAAAGAGGAAGGCCAAAAAGTTTCTCTCCTTATGCCTGCCTTGCTCAGAGGAGTGGATGAAGTCAGGGACTTCTCCCTTTCCCTGAGAAACATGCAGGCCGCTGTTCCCCGTGCGCTCTCTTATTTGTTAAAGCGACTGCAGTTACACACTTTGAACTGTGGAAAGGCACCGGAGTTTCTTAGGATTTCCCCAGGCGCTTTGTTTTCCCTGGGCCAAAAGGAGCCTTCCCAATAGCTTAACGCTAACACTGCATACTCCTTCCACTTCCAGACCACGGCTACCGCAAGGCAGTTCTCCGCGGGAAAACTTCCCTTCGCGAAGGGCAGATTGGCCGAGCTCATTGCAGGAAAGCGAAACCAAATGACGCTTTTCTCATTCTAACTGCTTTCGTCCGAGGACTGGATGAAGTCCGAGTGTTCTTTTTCTCACTGAGATACACAAAATCTGCTGTTGCCTCTGAGCTCTGTTCTTGGCAAATACGTGAACCTGACATACATTCATGTGGGGAAAGACATGGCTTTGCTAGGATTTCTCTTAGCACTGGGTTTTCTCTGGGCCTCACGTCAGGGCAACACTGCATAGGATATACTCTGCCTGGAGAGAGTTTCCCGCTTGGTAGTTTGGCCTAGAAAACCCTGCTTTTGCAAGTGCCACTTGACCAGATTCAGGCAGAAAAGAGAATACAAAAAGGCCTTTTCTCCCTGGGTCCTTTCACAGTCTCTAAAAGCTAAAACTCTATAGTTGCTCCTCTGGCAGGATAAATGCACTGCAATGTAGTTTTTCAGAAGAAGCCTTGAGTTTGCGAGAGCGTAGGAGGAATTCATTGCAGGAAAGAGGAAGGCCAAAAAGTTTCTCTCCTTATGCCTGCCTTGCTCAGAGGAGTGGATGAAGTCAGGGACTTCTCCCTTTCCCTGAGAAACATGCAGGCCGCTGTTCCCCGTGCGCTCTCTTATTTGTTAAAGCGACTGCAGTTACACACTTTGAACTGTGGAAAGGCACCGGAGTTTCTTAGGATTTCCCCAGGCGCTTTGTTTTCCCTGGGCCAAAAGGAGCCTTCCCAATAGCTTAACGCTAACACTGCATACTCCTTCCACTTCCAGACCACGGCTACCGCAAGGCAGTTCTCCGCGGGAAAACTTCCCTTCGCGAAGGGCAGATTGGCCGAGCTCATTGCAGGAAAGCGAAACCAAATGACGCTTTTCTCATTCTAACTGCTTTCGTCCGAGGACTGGATGAAGTCCGAGTGTTCTTTTTCTCACTGAGATACACAAAATCTGCTGTTGCCTCTGAGCTCTGTTCTTGGCAAATACGTGAACCTGACATACATTCATGTGGGGAAAGACATGGCTTTGCTAGGATTTCTCTTAGCACTGGGTTTTCTCTGGGCCTCACGTCAGGGCAACACTGCATAGGATATACTCTGCCTGGAGAGAGTTTCCCGCTTGGTAGTTTGGCCTAGAAAACCCTGCTTTTGCAAGTGCCACTTGACCAGATTCAGGCAGAAAAGAGAATACAAAAAGGCCTTTTCTCCCTGGGTCCTTTCACAATCTCTAAAAGCTAAAACTCTATAGTTGCTCCTCTGGCAGGATAAATGCACTGCAATGTAGTTTTTCAGAAGAAGCCTTGAGTTTGCGAGAGCGTAGGAGGAATTCATTGCAGGAAAGAGGAAGGCCAAAAAGTTTCTCTCCTTATGCCTGCCTTGCTCAGAGGAGTGGATGAAGTCAGGGACTTCTCCCTTTCCCTGAGAAACATGCAGGCCGCTGTTCCCCGTGCGCTCTCTTATTTGTTAAAGCGACTGCAGTTACACACTTTGAACTGTGGAAAGGCACCGGAGTTTCTTAGGATTTCCCCAGGCGCTTTGTTTTCCCTGGGCCAAAAGGAGCCTTCACAATAGCTTAACGCTAACACTGCATACTCCTTCCACTTCCAGACCACGGCTACCGCAAGGCAGTTCTCCGCGGGAAAACTTCCCTTCGCGAAGGGCAGATTGGCCGAGCTCATTGCAGGAAAGCGAAACCAAATGACGCTTTTCTCATTCTAACTGCTTTCGTCCGAGGACTGGATGAAGTCCGAGTGTTCTTTTTCTCACTGAGATACACAAAATCTGCTGTTGCCTCTGAGCTCTGTTCTTGGCAAATACGTGAACCTGACATACATTCATGTGGGGAAAGACATGGCTTTGCTAGGATTTCTCTTAGCACTGGGTTTTCTCTGGGCCTCACGTCAGGGCAACACTGCATAGGATATACTCTGCCTGGAGAGAGTTTCCCGCTTGGTAGTTTGGCCTAGAAAACCCTGCTTTTGCAAGTGCCACTTGACCAGATTCAGGCAGAAAAGAGAATACAAAAAGGCCTTTTCTCCCTGGGTCCTTTCACAGTCTCTAAAAGCTAAAACTCTATAGTTGCTCCTCTGGCAGGATAAATGCACTGCAATGTAGTTTTTCAGAAGAAGCCTTGAGTTTGCGAGAGCGTAGGAGGAATTCATTGCAGGAAAGAGGAAGGCCAAAAAGTTTCTCTCCTTATGCCTGCCTTGCTCAGAGGAGTGGATGAAGTCAGGGACTTCTCCCTTTCCCTGAGAAACATGCAGGCCGCTGTTCCCCGTGCGCTCTCTTATTTGTTAAAGCGACTGCAGTTACACACTTTGAACTGTGGAAAGGCACCGGAGTTTCTTAGGATTTCCCCAGGCGCTTTGTTTTCCCTGGGCCAAAAGGAGCCTTCCCAATAGCTTAACGCTAACACTGCATGCTCCTTCCACTTCCAGACCACGGCTACCGCAAGGCAGTTCTCCGCGGGAAAACTTCCCTTCGCGAAGGGCAGATTGGCCGAGCTCATTGCAGGAAAGCGAAACCAAATGACGCTTTTCTCATTCTAACTGCTTTCGTCCGAGGACTGGATGAAGTCCGAGTGTTCTTTTTCTCACTGAGATACACAAAATCTGATGTTGCCTCAGAGCTCTGTTCTTGGCAAATACGTGAACCTGACATACATTCATGTGGGGAAAGACATGGCTTTGCTAGGATTTCTCTTAGCACTGGGTTTTTTCTGGGCCTCACGTCAGGGCAACACTGCATAGGATATACTCTGCCTGGAGAGAGTTTCCCGCTTGGTAGTTTGGCCTAGAAAACCCTGCTTTTGCAAGTGCCACTTGACCAGATTCAGGCAGAAAAGAGAATACAAAAAGGCCTTTTCTCCCTGGGTCCTTTCACAGTCTCTAAAAGCTAAAACTCTATAGTTGCTCCTCTGGCAGGATAAATGCACTGCAATGTAGTTTTTCAGAAGAAGCCTTGAGTTTGCGAGAGCGTAGGAGGAATTCATTGCAGGAAAGAGGAAGGCCAAAAAGTTTCTCTCCTTATGCCTGCCTTGCTCAGAGGAGTGGATGAAGTCAGGGACTTCTCCCTTTCCCTGAGAAACATGCAGGCCGCTGTTCCCCGTGCGCTCTCTTATTTGTTAAAGCGACTGCAGTTACACACTTTGAACTGTGGAAAGGCACCGGAGTTTCTTAGGATTTCCCCAGGCGCTTTGTTTTCCCTGGGCCAAAAGGAGCCTTCACAATAGCTTAACGCTAACACTGCATGCTCCTTCCACTTCCAGACCACGGCTACCGCAAGGCAGTTCTCCGCGGGAAAACTTCCCTTCGCGAAGGGCAGATTGGCCGAGCTCATTGCAGGAAAGCGAAACCAAATGACGCTTTTCTCATTCTAACTGCTTTCGTCCGAGGACTGGATGAAGTCCGAGTGTTCTTTTTCTCACTGAGATACACAAAATCTGCTGTTGCCTCTGAGCTCTGTTCTTGGCAAATACGTGAACCTGACATACATTCATGTGGGGAAAGACATGGCTTTGCTAGGATTTCTCTTAGCACTGGGTTTTCTCTGGGCCTCACGTCAGGGCAACACTGCATAGGATATACTCTGCCTGGAGAGAGTTTCCCGCTTGGTAGTTTGGCCTAGAAAACCCTGCTTTTGCAAGTGCCACTTGACCAGATTCAGGCAGAAAAGAGAATACAAAAAGGCCTTTTCTCCCTGGGTCCTTTCACAGTCTCTAAAAGCTAAAACTCTATAGTTGCTCCTCTGGCAGGATAAATGCACTGCAATGTAGTTTTTCAGAAGAAGCCTTGAGTTTGCGAGAGCGTAGGAGGAATTCATTGCAGGAAAGAGGAAGGCCAAAAAGTTTCTCTCCTTATGCCTGCCTTGCTCAGAGGAGTGGATGAAGTCAGGGACTTCTCCCTTTCCCTGAGAAACATGCAGGCCGCTGTTCCCCGTGCGCTCTCTTATTTGTTAAAGCGACTGCAGTTACACACTTTGAACTGTGGAAAGGCACCGGAGTTTCTTAGGATTTCCCCAGGCGCTTTGTTTTCCCTGGGCCAAAAGGAGCCTTCCCAATAGCTTAACGCTAACACTGCATACTCCTTCCACTTCCAGACCACGGCTACCGCAAGGCAGTTCTCCGCGGGAAAACTTCCCTTCGCGAAGGGCAGATTGGCCGAGCTCATTGCAGGAAAGCGAAACCAAATGACGCTTTTCTCATTCTAACTGCTTTCGTCCGAGGACTGGATGAAGTCCGAGTGTTCTTTTTCTCACTGAGATACACAAAATCTGCTGTTGCCTCTGAGCTCTGTTCTTGGCAAATACGTGAACCTGACATACATTCATGTGGGGAAAGACATGGCTTTGCTAGGATTTCTCTTAGCACTGGGTTTTCTCTGGGCCTCACGTCAGGGCAACACTGCATAGGATATACTCTGCCTGGAGAGAGTTTCCCGCTTGGTAGTTTGGCCTAGAAAACCCTGCTTTTGCAAGTGCCACTTGACCAGATTCAGGCAGAAAAGAGAATACAAAAAGGCCTTTTCTCCCTGGGTCCTTTCACAGTCTCTAAAAGCTAAAACTCTATAGTTGCTCCTCTGGCAGGATAAATGCACTGCAATGTAGTTTTTCAGAAGAAGCCTTGAGTTTGCGAGAGCGTAGGAGGAATTCATTGCAGGAAAGAGGAAGGCCAAAAAGTTTCTCTCCTTATGCCTGCCTTGCTCAGAGGAGTGGATGAAGTCAGGGACTTCTCCCTTTCCCTGAGAAACATGCAGGCCGCTGTTCCCCGTGCGCTCTCTTATTTGTTAAAGCGACTGCAGTTACACACTTTGAACTGTGGAAAGGCACCGGAGTTTCTTAGGATTTCCCCAGGCGCTTTGTTTTCCCTGGGCCAAAAGGAGCCTTCCCAATAGCTTAACGCTAACACTGCATACTCCTTCCACTTCCAGACCACGGCTACCGCAAGGCAGTTCTCCGCGGGAAAACTTCCCTTCGCGAAGGGCAGATTGGCCGAGCTCATTGCAGGAAAGCGAAACCAAATGACGCTTTTCTCATTCTAACTGCTTTCGTCCGAGGACTGGATGAAGTCCGAGTGTTCTTTTTCTCACTGAGATACACAAAATCTGCTGTTGCCTCTGAGCTCTGTTCTTGGCAAATACGTGAACCTGACATACATTCATGTGGGGAAAGACATGGCTTTGCTAGGATTTCTCTTAGCACTGGGTTTTCTCTGGGCCTCACGTCAGGGCAACACTGCATAGGATATACTCTGCCTGGAGAGAGTTTCCCGCTTGGTAGTTTGGCCTAGAAAACCCTGCTTTTGCAAGTGCCACTTGACCAGATTCAGGCAGAAAAGAGAATACAAAAAGGCCTTTTCTCCCTGGGTCCTTTCACAATCTCTAAAAGCTAAAACTCTATAGTTGCTCCTCTGGCAGGATAAATGCACTGCAATGTAGTTTTTCAGAAGAAGCCTTGAGTTTGCGAGAGCGTAGGAGGAATTCATTGCAGGAAAGAGGAAGGCCAAAAAGTTTCTCTCCTTATGCCTGCCTTGCTCAGAGGAGTGGATGAAGTCAGGGACTTCTCCCTTTCCCTGAGAAACATGCAGGCCGCTGTTCCCCGTGCGCTCTCTTATTTGTTAAAGCGACTGCAGTTACACACTTTGAACTGTGGAAAGGCACCGGAGTTTCTTAGGATTTCCCCAGGCGCTTTGTTTTCCCTGGGCCAAAAGGAGCCTTCCCAATAGCTTAACGCTAACACTGCATACTCCTTCCACTTCCAGACCACGGCTACCGCAAGGCAGTTCTCCGCGGGAAAACTTCCCTTCGCGAAGGGCAGATTGGCCGAGCTCATTGCAGGAAAGCGAAACCAAATGACGCTTTTCTCATTCTAACTGCTTTCGTCCGAGGACTGGATGAAGTCCGAGTGTTCTTTTTCTCACTGAGATACACAAAATCTGCTGTTGCCTCTGAGCTCTGTTCTTGGCAAATACGTGAACCTGACATACATTCATGTGGGGAAAGACATGGCTTTGCTAGGATTTCTCTTAGCACTGGGTTTTCTCTGGGCCTCACGTCAGGGCAACACTGCATAGGATATACTCTGCCTGGAGAGAGTTTCCCGCTTGGTAGTTTGGCCTAGAAAACCCTGCTTTTACAAGTGCCACTTGACCAGATTCAGGCAGAAAAGAGAATACAAAAAGGCCTTTTCTCCCTGGGTCCTTTCACAGTCTCTGAAAGCTAAAACTCTATAGTTGCTCCTCTGGCAGGATAAATGCACTGCAATGTAGTTTTTCAGAAGAAGCCTTGAGTTTGCGAGAGCGTAGGAGGAATTCATTGCAGGAAAGAGGAAGGCCAAAAAGTTTCTCTCCTTATGCCTGCCTTGCTCAGAGGAGTGGATGAAGTCAGGGACTTCTCCCTTTCCCTGAGAAACATGCAGGCCGCTGTTCCCCGTGCGCTCTCTTATTTGTTAAAGCGACTGCAGTTACACACTTTGAACTGTGGAAAGGCACCGGAGTGTCTTAGGATTTCCCCAGGCGCTTTGTTTTCCCTGGGCCAAAAGGAGCCTTCCCAATAGCTTAACGCTAACACTGCATACTCCTTCCACTTCCAGACCACGGCTACCGCAAGGCAGTTCTCCGCGGGAAAACTTCCCTTCGCGAAGGGCAGATTGGCCGAGCTCATTGCAGGAAAGCGAAACCAAATGACGCTTTTCTCATTCTAACTGCTTTCGTCCGAGGACTGGATGAAGTCCGAGTGTTCTTTTTCTCACTGAGATACACAAAATCTGCTGTTGCCTCTGAGCTCTGTTCTTGGCAAATACGTGAACCTGACATACATTCATGTGGGGAAAGACATGGCTTTGCTAGGATTTCTCTTAGCACTGGGTTTTCTCTGGGCCTCACGTCAGGGCAACACTGCATAGGATATACTCTGCCTGGAGAGAGTTTCCCGCTTGGTAGTTTGGCCTAGAAAACCCTGCTTTTGCAAGTGCCACTTGACCAGATTCAGGCAGAAAAGAGAATACAAAAAGGCCTTTTCTCCCTGGGTCCTTTCACAATCTCTAAAAGCTAAAACTCTATAGTTGCTCCTCTGGCAGGATAAATGCACTGCAATGTAGTTTTTCAGAAGAAGCCTTGAGTTTGCGAGAGCGTAGGAGGAATTCATTGCAGGAAAGAGGAAGGCCAAAAAGTTTCTCTCCTTATGCCTGCCTTGCTCAGAGGAGTGGATGAAGTCAGGGACTTCTCCCTTTCCCTGAGAAACATGCAGGCCGCTGTTCCCCGTGCGCTCTCTTATTTGTTAAAGCGACTGCAGTTACACACTTTGAACTGTGGAAAGGCACCGGAGTTTCTTAGGATTTCCCCAGGCGCTTTGTTTTCCCTGGGCCAAAAGGAGCCTTCACAATAGCTTAACGCTAACACTGCATACTCCTTCCACTTCCAGACCACGGCTACCGCAAGGCAGTTCTCCGCGGGAAAACTTCCCTTCGCGAAGGGCAGATTGGCCGAGCTCATTGCAGGAAAGCGAAACCAAATGACGCTTTTCTCATTCTAACTGCTTTCGTCCGAGGACTGGATGAAGTCCGAGTGTTCTTTTTCTCACTGAGATACACAAAATCTGCTGTTGCCTCTGAGCTCTGTTCTTGGCAAATACGTGAACCTGACATACATTCATGTGGGGAAAGACATGGCTTTGCTAGGATTTCTCTTAGCACTGGGTTTTCTCTGGGCCTCACGTCAGGGCAACACTGCATAGGATATACTCTGCCTGGAGAGAGTTTCCCGCTTGGTAGTTTGGCCTAGAAAACCCTGCTTTTGCAAGTGCCACTTGACCAGATTCAGGCAGAAAAGAGAATACAAAAAGGCCTTTTCTCCCTGGGTCCTTTCACAGTCTCTAAAAGCTAAAACTCTATAGTTGCTCCTCTGGCAGGATAAATGCACTGCAATGTAGTTTTTCAGAAGAAGCCTTGAGTTTGCGAGAGCGTAGGAGGAATTCATTGCAGGAAAGAGGAAGGCCAAAAAGTTTCTCTCCTTATGCCTGCCTTGCTCAGAGGAGTGGATGAAGTCAGGGACTTCTCCCTTTCCCTGAGAAACATGCAGGCCGCTGTTCCCCGTGCGCTCTCTTATTTGTTAAAGCGACTGCAGTTACACACTTTGAACTGTGGAAAGGCACCGGAGTTTCTTAGGATTTCCCCAGGCGCTTTGTTTTCCCTGGGCCAAAAGGAGCCTTCCCAATAGCTTAACGCTAACACTGCATGCTCCTTCCACTTCCAGACCACGGCTACCGCAAGGCAGTTCTCCGCGGGAAAACTTCCCTTCGCGAAGGGCAGATTGGCCGAGCTCATTGCAGGAAAGCGAAACCAAATGACGCTTTTCTCATTCTAACTGCTTTCGTCCGAGGACTGGATGAAGTCCGAGTGTTCTTTTTCTCACTGAGATACACAAAATCTGATGTTGCCTCAGAGCTCTGTTCTTGGCAAATACGTGAACCTGACATACATTCATGTGGGGAAAGACATGGCTTTGCTAGGATTTCTCTTAGCACTGGGTTTTTTCTGGGCCTCACGTCAGGGCAACACTGCATAGGATATACTCTGCCTGGAGAGAGTTTCCCGCTTGGTAGTTTGGCCTAGAAAACCCTGCTTTTGCAAGTGCCACTTGACCAGATTCAGGCAGAAAAGAGAATACAAAAAGGCCTTTTCTCCCTGGGTCCTTTCACAGTCTCTAAAAGCTAAAACTCTATAGTTGCTCCTCTGGCAGGATAAATGCACTGCAATGTAGTTTTTCAGAAGAAGCCTTGAGTTTGCGAGAGCGTAGGAGGAATTCATTGCAGGAAAGAGGAAGGCCAAAAAGTTTCTCTCCTTATGCCTGCCTTGCTCAGAGGAGTGGATGAAGTCAGGGACTTCTCCCTTTCCCTGAGAAACATGCAGGCCGCTGTTCCCCGTGCGCTCTCTTATTTGTTAAAGCGACTGCAGTTACACACTTTGAACTGTGGAAAGGCACCGGAGTTTCTTAGGATTTCCCCAGGCGCTTTGTTTTCCCTGGGCCAAAAGGAGCCTTCACAATAGCTTAACGCTAACACTGCATGCTCCTTCCACTTCCAGACCACGGCTACCGCAAGGCAGTTCTCCGCGGGAAAACTTCCCTTCGCGAAGGGCAGATTGGCCGAGCTCATTGCAGGAAAGCGAAACCAAATGACGCTTTTCTCATTCTAACTGCTTTCGTCCGAGGACTGGATGAAGTCCGAGTGTTCTTTTTCTCACTGAGATACACAAAATCTGCTGTTGCCTCTGAGCTCTGTTCTTGGCAAATACGTGAACCTGACATACATTCATGTGGGGAAAGACATGGCTTTGCTAGGATTTCTCTTAGCACTGGGTTTTCTCTGGGCCTCACGTCAGGGCAACACTGCATAGGATATACTCTGCCTGGAGAGAGTTTCCCGCTTGGTAGTTTGGCCTAGAAAACCCTGCTTTTGCAAGTGCCACTTGACCAGATTCAGGCAGAAAAGAGAATACAAAAAGGCCTTTTCTCCCTGGGTCCTTTCACAGTCTCTAAAAGCTAAAACTCTATAGTTGCTCCTCTGGCAGGATAAATGCACTGCAATGTAGTTTTTCAGAAGAAGCCTTGAGTTTGCGAGAGCGTAGGAGGAATTCATTGCAGGAAAGAGGAAGGCCAAAAAGTTTCTCTCCTTATGCCTGCCTTGCTCAGAGGAGTGGATGAAGTCAGGGACTTCTCCCTTTCCCTGAGAAACATGCAGGCCGCTGTTCCCCGTGCGCTCTCTTATTTGTTAAAGCGACTGCAGTTACACACTTTGAACTGTGGAAAGGCACCGGAGTTTCTTAGGATTTCCCCAGGCGCTTTGTTTTCCCTGGGCCAAAAGGAGCCTTCCCAATAGCTTAACGCTAACACTGCATACTCCTTCCACTTCCAGACCACGGCTACCGCAAGGCAGTTCTCCGCGGGAAAACTTCCCTTCGCGAAGGGCAGATTGGCCGAGCTCATTGCAGGAAAGCGAAACCAAATGACGCTTTTCTCATTCTAACTGCTTTCGTCCGAGGACTGGATGAAGTCCGAGTGTTCTTTTTCTCACTGAGATACACAAAATCTGCTGTTGCCTCTGAGCTCTGTTCTTGGCAAATACGTGAACCTGACATACATTCATGTGGGGAAAGACATGGCTTTGCTAGGATTTCTCTTAGCACTGGGTTTTCTCTGGGCCTCACGTCAGGGCAACACTGCATAGGATATACTCTGCCTGGAGAGAGTTTCCCGCTTGGTAGTTTGGCCTAGAAAACCCTGCTTTTGCAAGTGCCACTTGACCAGATTCAGGCAGAAAAGAGAATACAAAAAGGCCTTTTCTCCCTGGGTCCTTTCACAATCTCTAAAAGCTAAAACTCTATAGTTGCTCCTCTGGCAGGATAAATGCACTGCAATGTAGTTTTTCAGAAGAAGCCTTGAGTTTGCGAGAGCGTAGGAGGAATTCATTGCAGGAAAGAGGAAGGCCAAAAAGTTTCTCTCCTTATGCCTGCCTTGCTCAGAGGAGTGGATGAAGTCAGGGACTTCTCCCTTTCCCTGAGAAACATGCAGGCCGCTGTTCCCCGTGCGCTCTCTTATTTGTTAAAGCGACTGCAGTTACACACTTTGAACTGTGGAAAGGCACCGGAGTTTCTTAGGATTTCCCCAGGCGCTTTGTTTTCCCTGGGCCAAAAGGAGCCTTCCCAATAGCTTAACGCTAACACTGCATACTCCTTCCACTTCCAGACCACGGCTACCGCAAGGCAGTTCTCCGCGGGAAAACTTCCCTTCGCGAAGGGCAGATTGGCCGAGCTCATTGCAGGAAAGCGAAACCAAATGACGCTTTTCTCATTCTAACTGCTTTCGTCCGAGGACTGGATGAAGTCCGAGTGTTCTTTTTCTCACTGAGATACACAAAATCTGCTGTTGCCTCTGAGCTCTGTTCTTGGCAAATACGTGAACCTGACATACATTCATGTGGGGAAAGACATGGCTTTGCTAGGATTTCTCTTAGCACTGGGTTTTCTCTGGGCCTCACGTCAGGGCAACACTGCATAGGATATACTCTGCCTGGAGAGAGTTTCCCGCTTGGTAGTTTGGCCTAGAAAACCCTGCTTTTGCAAGTGCCACTTGACCAGATTCAGGCAGAAAAGAGAATACAAAAAGGCCTTTTCTCCCTGGGTCCTTTCACAGTCTCTAAAAGCTAAAACTCTATAGTTGCTCCTCTGGCAGGATAAATGCACTGCAATGTAGTTTTTCAGAAGAAGCCTTGAGTTTGCGAGAGCGTAGGAGGAATTCATTGCAGGAAAGAGGAAGGCCAAAAAGTTTCTCTCCTTATGCCTGCCTTGCTCAGAGGAGTGGATGAAGTCAGGGACTTCTCCCTTTCCCTGAGAAACATGCAGGCCGCTGTTCCCCGTGCGCTCTCTTATTTGTTAAAGCGACTGCAGTTACACACTTTGAACTGTGGAAAGGCACCGGAGTTTCTTAGGATTTCCCCAGGCGCTTTGTTTTCCCTGGGCCAAAAGGAGCCTTCACAATAGCTTAACGCTAACACTGCATGCTCCTTCCACTTCCAGACCACGGCTACCGCAAGGCAGTTCTCCGCGGGAAAACTTCCCTTCGCGAAGGGCAGATTGGCCGAGCTCATTGCAGGAAAGCGAAACCAAATGACGCTTTTCTCATTCTAACTGCTTTCGTCCGAGGACTGGATGAAGTCCGAGTGTTCTTTTTCTCACTGAGATACACAAAATCTGCTGTTGCCTCTGAGCTCTGTTCTTGGCAAATACGTGAACCTGACATACATTCATGTGGGGAAAGACATGGCTTTGCTAGGATTTCTCTTAGCACTGGGTTTTCTCTGGGCCTCACGTCAGGGCAACACTGCATAGGATATACTCTGCCTGGAGAGAGTTTCCCGCTTGGTAGTTTGGCCTAGAAAACCCTGCTTTTGCAAGTGCCACTTGACCAGATTCAGGCAGAAAAGAGAATACAAAAAGGCCTTTTCTCCCTGGGTCCTTTCACAGTCTCTAAAAGCTAAAACTCTATAGTTGCTCCTCTGGCAGGATAAATGCACTGCAATGTAGTTTTTCAGAAGAAGCCTTGAGTTTGCGAGAGCGTAGGAGGAATTCATTGCAGGAAAGAGGAAGGCCAAAAAGTTTCTCTCCTTATGCCTGCCTTGCTCAGAGGAGTGGATGAAGTCAGGGACTTCTCCCTTTCCCTGAGAAACATGCAGGCCGCTGTTCCCCGTGCGCTCTCTTATTTGTTAAAGCGACTGCAGTTACACACTTTGAACTGTGGAAAGGCACCGGAGTTTCTTAGGATTTCCCCAGGCGCTTTGTTTTCCCTGGGCCAAAAGGAGCCTTCCCAATAGCTTAACGCTAACACTGCATACTCCTTCCACTTCCAGACCACGGCTACCGCAAGGCAGTTCTCCGCGGGAAAACTTCCCTTCGCGAAGGGCAGATTGGCCGAGCTCATTGCAGGAAAGCGAAACCAAATGACGCTTTTCTCATTCTAACTGCTTTCGTCCGAGGACTGGATGAAGTCCGAGTGTTCTTTTTCTCACTGAGATACACAAAATCTGCTGTTGCCTCTGAGCTCTGTTCTTGGCAAATACGTGAACCTGACATACATTCATGTGGGGAAAGACATGGCTTTGCTAGGATTTCTCTTAGCACTGGGTTTTCTCTGGGCCTCACGTCAGGGCAACACTGCATAGGATATACTCTGCCTGGAGAGAGTTTCCCGCTTGGTAGTTTGGCCTAGAAAACCCTGCTTTTGCAAGTGCCACTTGACCAGATTCAGGCAGAAAAGAGAATACAAAAAGGCCTTTTCTCCCTGGGTCCTTTCACAATCTCTAAAAGCTAAAACTCTATAGTTGCTCCTCTGGCAGGATAAATGCACTGCAATGTAGTTTTTCAGAAGAAGCCTTGAGTTTGCGAGAGCGTAGGAGGAATTCATTGCAGGAAAGAGGAAGGCCAAAAAGTTTCTCTCCTTATGCCTGCCTTGCTCAGAGGAGTGGATGAAGTCAGGGACTTCTCCCTTTCCCTGAGAAACATGCAGGCCGCTGTTCCCCGTGCGCTCTCTTATTTGTTAAAGCGACTGCAGTTACACACTTTGAACTGTGGAAAGGCACCGGAGTTTCTTAGGATTTCCCCAGGCGCTTTGTTTTCCCTGGGCCAAAAGGAGCCTTCACAATAGCTTAACGCTAACACTGCATACTCCTTCCACTTCCAGACCACGGCTACCGCAAGGCAGTTCTCCGCGGGAAAACTTCCCTTCGCGAAGGGCAGATTGGCCGAGCTCATTGCAGGAAAGCGAAACCAAATGACGCTTTTCTCATTCTGACTGCTTTCGTCCGAGGACTGGATGAAGTCCGAGTGTTCTTTTTCTCACTGAGATACACAAAATCTGATGTTGCCTCTGAGCTCTGTTCTTGGCAAATACGTGAACCTGACATACATTCATGTGGGGAAAGACATGGCTTTGCTAGGATTTCTCTTAGCACTGGGTTTTCTCTGGGCCTCACGTCAGGGCAACACTGCATAGGATATACTCTGCCTGGAGAGAGTTTCCCGCTTGGTAGTTTGGCCTAGAAAACCCTGCTTTTGCAAGTGCCACTTGACCAGATTCAGGCAGAAAAGAGAATACAAAAAGGCCTTTTCTCCCTGGGTCCTTTCACAGTCTCTAAAAGCTAAAACTCTATAGTTGCTCCTCTGGCAGGATAAATGCACTGCAATGTAGTTTTTCAGAAGAAGCCTTGAGTTTGCGAGAGCGTAGGAGGAATTCATTGCAGGAAAGAGGAAGGCCAAAAAGTTTCTCTCCTTATGCCTGCCTTGCTCAGAGGAGTGGATGAAGTCAGGGACTTCTCCCTTTCCCTGAGAAACATGCAGGCCGCTGTTCCCCGTGCGCTCTCTTATTTGTTAAAGCGACTGCAGTTACACACTTTGAACTGTGGAAAGGCACCGGAGTTTCTTAGGATTTCCCCAGGCGCTTTGTTTTCCCTGGGCCAAAAGGAGCCTTCACAATAGCTTAACGCTAACACTGCATACTCCTTCCACTTCCAGACCACGGCTACCGCAAGGCAGTTCTCCGCGGGAAAACTTCCCTTCGCGAAGGGCAGATTGGCCGAGCTCATTGCAGGAAAGCGAAACCAAATGACGCTTTTCTCATTCTAACTGCTTTCGTCCGAGGACTGGATGAAGTCCGAGTGTTCTTTTTCTCACTGAGATACACAAAATCTGCTGTTGCCTCTGAGCTCTGTTCTTGGCAAATACGTGAACCTGACATACATTCATGTGGGGAAAGACATGGCTTTGCTAGGATTTCTCTTAGCACTGGGTTTTCTCTGGGCCTCACGTCAGGGCAACACTGCATAGGATATACTCTGCCTGGAGAGAGTTTCCCGCTTGGTAGTTTGGCCTAGAAAACCCTGCTTTTGCAAGTGCCACTTGACCAGATTCAGGCAGAAAAGAGAATACAAAAAGGCCTTTTCTCCCTGGGTCCTTTCACAGTCTCTAAAAGCTAAAACTCTATAGTTGCTCCTCTGGCAGGATAAATGCACTGCAATGTAGTTTTTCAGAAGAAGCCTTGAGTTTGCGAGAGCGTAGGAGGAATTCATTGCAGGAAAGAGGAAGGCCAAAAAGTTTCTCTCCTTATGCCTGCCTTGCTCAGAGGAGTGGATGAAGTCAGGGACTTCTCCCTTTCCCTGAGAAACATGCAGGCCGCTGTTCCCCGTGCGCTCTCTTATTTGTTAAAGCGACTGCAGTTACACACTTTGAACTGTGGAAAGGCACCGGAGTTTCTTAGGATTTCCCCAGGCGCTTTGTTTTCCCTGGGCCAAAAGGAGCCTTCACAATAGCTTAACGCTAACACTGCATACTCCTTCCACTTCCAGACCACGGCTACCGCAAGGCAGTTCTCCGCGGGAAAACTTCCCTTCGCGAAGGGCAGATTGGCCGAGCTCATTGCAGGAAAGCGAAACCAAATGACGCTTTTCTCATTCTAACTGCTTTCGTCCGAGGACTGGATGAAGTCCGAGTGTTCTTTTTCTCACTGAGATACACAAAATCTGCTGTTGCCTCTGAGCTCTGTTCTTGGCAAATACGTGAACCTGACATACATTCATGTGGGGAAAGACATGGCTTTGCTAGGATTTCTCTTAGCACTGGGTTTTCTCTGGGCCTCACGTCAGGGCAACACTGCATAGGATATACTCTGCCTGGAGAGAGTTTCCCGCTTGGTAGTTTGGCCTAGAAAACCCTGCTTTTGCAAGTGCCACTTGACCAGATTCAGGCAGAAAAGAGAATACAAAAAGGCCTTTTCTCCCTGGGTCCTTTCACAATCTCTAAAAGCTAAAACTCTATAGTTGCTCCTCTGGCAGGATAAATGCACTGCAATGTAGTTTTTCAGAAGAAGCCTTGAGTTTGCGAGAGCGTAGGAGGAATTCATTGCAGGAAAGAGGAAGGCCAAAAAGTTTCTCTCCTTATGCCTGCCTTGCTCAGAGGAGTGGATGAAGTCAGGGACTTCTCCCTTTCCCTGAGAAACATGCAGGCCGCTGTTCCCCGTGCGCTCTCTTATTTGTTAAAGCGACTGCAGTTACACACTTTGAACTGTGGAAAGGCACCGGAGTTTCTTAGGATTTCCCCAGGCGCTTTGTTTTCCCTGGGCCAAAAGGAGCCTTCACAATAGCTTAACGCTAACACTGCATACTCCTTCCACTTCCAGACCACGGCTACCGCAAGGCAGTTCTCCGCGGGAAAACTTCCCTTCGCGAAGGGCAGATTGGCCGAGCTCATTGCAGGAAAGCGAAACCAAATGACGCTTTTCTCATTCTGACTGCTTTCGTCCGAGGACTGGATGAAGTCCGAGTGTTCTTTTTCTCACTGAGATACACAAAATCTGATGTTGCCTCTGAGCTCTGTTCTTGGCAAATACGTGAACCTGACATACATTCATGTGGGGAAAGACATGGCTTTGCTAGGATTTCTCTTAGCACTGGGTTTTCTCTGGGCCTCACGTCAGGGCAACACTGCATAGGATATACTCTGCCTGGAGAGAGTTTCCCGCTTGGTAGTTTGGCCTAGAAAACCCTGCTTTTGCAAGTGCCACTTGACCAGATTCAGGCAGAAAAGAGAATACAAAAAGGCCTTTTCTCCCTGGGTCCTTTCACAATCTCTAAAAGCTAAAACTCTATAGTTGCTCCTCTGGCAGGATAAATGCACTGCAATGTAGTTTTTCAGAAGAAGCCTTGAGTTTGCGAGAGCGTAGGAGGAATTCATTGCAGGAAAGAGGAAGGCCAAAAAGTTTCTCTCCTTATGCCTGCCTTGCTCAGAGGAGTGGATGAAGTCAGGGACTTCTCTCTTTCCCTGAGAAACATGCAGGCCGCTGTTCCCCGTGCGCTCTCTTATTTGTTAAAGCGACTGCAGTTACACACTTTGAACTGTGGAAAGGCACCGGAGTTTCTTAGGATTTCCCCAGGCGCTTTGTTTTCCCTGGGCCAAAAGGAGCCTTCACAATAGCTTAACGCTAACACTGCATACTCCTTCCACTTCCAGACCACGGCTACCGCAAGGCAGTTCTCCGCGGGAAAACTTCCCTTCGCGAAGGGCAGATTGGCCGAGCTCATTGCAGGAAAGCGAAACCAAATGACGCTTTTCTCATTCTGACTGCTTTCGTCCGAGGACTGGATGAAGTCCGAGTGTTCTTTTTCTCACTGAGATACACAAAATCTGCTGTTGCCTCTGAGCTCTGTTCTTGGCAAATACGTGAACCTGACATACATTCATGTGGGGAAAGACATGGCTTTGCTAGGATTTCTCTTAGCACTGGGTTTTCTCTGGGCCTCACGTCAGGGCAACACTGCATAGGATATACTCTGCCTGGAGAGAGTTTCCCGCTTGGTAGTTTGGCCTAGAAAACCCTGCTTTTGCAAGTGCCACTTGACCAGATTCAGGCAGAAAAGAGAATACAAAAAGGCCTTTTCTCCCTGGGTCCTTTCACAATCTCTAAAAGCTAAAACTCTATAGTTGCTCCTCTGGCAGGATAAATGCACTGCAATGTAGTTTTTCAGAAGAAGCCTTGAGTTTGCGAGAGCGTAGGAGGAATTCATTGCAGGAAAGAGGAAGGCCAAAAAGTTTCTCTCCTTATGCCTGCCTTGCTCAGAGGAGTGGATGAAGTCAGGGACTTCTCCCTTTCCCTGAGAAACATGCAGGCCGCTGTTCCCCGTGCGCTCTCTTATTTGTTAAAGCGACTGCAGTTACACACTTTGAACTGTGGAAAGGCACCGGAGTTTCTTAGGATTTCCCCAGGCGCTTTGTTTTCCCTGGGCCAAAAGGAGCCTTCACAATAGCTTAACGCTAACACTGCATGCTCCTTCCACTTCCAGACCACGGCTACCGCAAGGCAGTTCTCCGCGGGAAAACTTCCCTTCGCGAAGGGCAGATTGGCCGAGCTCATTGCAGGAAAGCGAAACCAAATGACGCTTTTCTCATTCTAACTGCTTTCGTCCGAGGACTGGATGAAGTCCGAGTGTTCTTTTTCTCACTGAGATACACAAAATCTGCTGTTGCCTCTGAGCTCTGTTCTTGGCAAATACGTGAACCTGACATACATTCATGTGGGGAAAGACATGGCTTTGCTAGGATTTCTCTTAGCACTGGGTTTTCTCTGGGCCTCACGTCAGGGCAACACTGCATAGGATATACTCTGCCTGGAGAGAGTTTCCCGCTTGGTAGTTTGGCCTAGAAAACCCTGCTTTTGCAAGTGCCACTTGACCAGATTCAGGCAGAAAAGAGAATACAAAAAGGCCTTTTCTCCCTGGGTCCTTTCACAATCTCTAAAAGCTAAAACTCTATAGTTGCTCCTCTGGCAGGATAAATGCACTGCAATGTAGTTTTTCAGAAGAAGCCTTGAGTTTGCGAGAGCGTAGGAGGAATTCATTGCAGGAAAGAGGAAGGCCAAAAAGTTTCTCTCCTTATGCCTGCCTTGCTCAGAGGAGTGGATGAAGTCAGGGACTTCTCCCTTTCCCTGAGAAACATGCAGGCCGCTGTTCCCCGTGCGCTCTCTTATTTGTTAAAGCGACTGCAGTTACACACTTTGAACTGTGGAAAGGCACCGGAGTTTCTTAGGATTTCCCCAGGCGCTTTGTTTTCCCTGGGCCAAAAGGAGCCTTCCCAATAGCTTAACGCTAACACTGCATACTCCTTCCACTTCCAGACCACGGCTACCGCAAGGCAGTTCTCCGCGGGAAAACTTCCCTTCGCGAAGGGCAGATTGGCCGAGCTCATTGCAGGAAAGCGAAACCAAATGACGCTTTTCTCATTCTAACTGCTTTCGTCCGAGGACTGGATGAAGTCCGAGTGTTCTTTTTCTCACTGAGATACACAAAATCTGCTGTTGCCTCAGAGCTCTGTTCTTGGCAAATACGTGAACCTGACATACATTCATGTGGGGAAAGACATGGCTTTGCTAGGATTTCTCTTAGCACTGGGTTTTCTCTGGGCCTCACGTCAGGGCAACACTGCATAGGATATACTCTGCCTGGAGAGAGTTTCCCGCTTGGTAGTTTGGCCTAGAAAACCCTGCTTTTGCAAGTGCCACTTGACCAGATTCAGGCAGAAAAGAGAATACAAAAAGGCCTTTTCTCCCTGGGTCCTTTCACAGTCTCTAAAAGCTAAAACTCTATAGTTGCTCCTCTGGCAGGATAAATGCACTGCAATGTAGTTTTTCAGAAGAAGCCTTGAGTTTGCGAGAGCGTAGGAGGAATTCATTGCAGGAAAGAGGAAGGCCAAAAAGTTTCTCTCCTTATGCCTGCCTTGCTCAGAGGAGTGGATGAAGTCAGGGACTTCTCCCTTTCCCTGAGAAACATGCAGGCCGCTGTTCCCCGTGCGCTCTCTTATTTGTTAAAGCGACTGCAGTTACACACTTTGAACTGTGGAAAGGCACCGGAGTTTCTTAGGATTTCCCCAGGCGCTTTGTTTTCCCTGGGCCAAAAGGAGCCTTCACAATAGCTTAACGCTAACACTGCATACTCCTTCCACTTCCAGACCACGGCTACCGCAAGGCAGTTCTCCGCGGGAAAACTTCCCTTCGCGAAGGGCAGATTGGCCGAGCTCATTGCAGGAAAGCGAAACCAAATGACGCTTTTCTCATTCTAACTGCTTTCGTCCGAGGACTGGATGAAGTCCGAGTGTTCTTTTTCTCACTGAGATACACAAAATCTGCTGTTGCCTCAGAGCTCTGTTCTTGGCAAATACGTGAACCTGACATACATTCATGTGGGGAAAGACATGGCTTTGCTAGGATTTCTCTTAGCACTGGGTTTTCTCTGGGCCTCACGTCAGGGCAACACTGCATAGGATATACTCTGCCTGGAGAGAGTTTCCCGCTTGGTAGTTTGGCCTAGAAAACCCTGCTTTTGCAAGTGCCACTTGACCAGATTCAGGCAGAAAAGAGAATACAAAAAGGCCTTTTCTCCCTGGGTCCTTTCACAATCTCTAAAAGCTAAAACTCTATAGTTGCTCCTCTGGCAGGATAAATGCACTGCAATGTAGTTTTTCAGAAGAAGCCTTGAGTTTGCGAGAGCGTAGGAGGAATTCATTGCAGGAAAGAGGAAGGCCAAAAAGTTTCTCTCCTTATGCCTGCCTTGCTCAGAGGAGTGGATGAAGTCAGGGACTTCTCCCTTTCCCTGAGAAACATGCAGGCCGCTGTTCCCCGTGCGCTCTCTTATTTGTTAAAGCGACTGCAGTTACACACTTTGAACTGTGGAAAGGCACCGGAGTTTCTTAGGATTTCCCCAGGCGCTTTGTTTTCCCTGGGCCAAAAGGAGCCTTCCCAATAGCTTAACGCTAACACTGCATACTCCTTCCACTTCCAGACCACGGCTACCGCAAGGCAGTTCTCCGCGGGAAAACTTCCCTTCGCGAAGGGCAGATTGGCCGAGCTCATTGCAGGAAAGCGAAACCAAATGACGCTTTTCTCATTCTAACTGCTTTCGTCCGAGGACTGGATGAAGTCCGAGTGTTCTTTTTCTCACTGAGATACACAAAATCTGCTGTTGCCTCTGAGCTCTGTTCTTGGCAAATACGTGAACCTGACATACATTCATGTGGGGAAAGACATGGCTTTGCTAGGATTTCTCTTAGCACTGGGTTTTCTCTGGGCCTCACGTCAGGGCAACACTGCATAGGATATACTCTGCCTGGAGAGAGTTTCCCGCTTGGTAGTTTGGCCTAGAAAACCCTGCTTTTGCAAGTGCCACTTGACCAGATTCAGGCAGAAAAGAGAATACAAAAAGGCCTTTTCTCCCTGGGTCCTTTCACAATCTCTAAAAGCTAAAACTCTATAGTTGCTCCTCTGGCAGGATAAATGCACTGCAATGTAGTTTTTCAGAAGAAGCCTTGAGTTTGCGAGAGCGTAGGAGGAATTCATTGCAGGAAAGAGGAAGGCCAAAAAGTTTCTCTCCTTATGCCTGCCTTGCTCAGAGGAGTGGATGAAGTCAGGGACTTCTCCCTTTCCCTGAGAAACATGCAGGCCGCTGTTCCCCGTGCGCTCTCTTATTTGTTAAAGCGACTGCAGTTACACACTTTGAACTGTGGAAAGGCACCGGAGTTTCTTAGGATTTCCCCAGGCGCTTTGTTTTCCCTGGGCCAAAAGGAGCCTTCCCAATAGCTTAACGCTAACACTGCATACTCCTTCCACTTCCAGACCACGGCTACCGCAAGGCAGTTCTCCGCGGGAAAACTTCCCTTCGCGAAGGGCAGATTGGCCGAGCTCATTGCAGGAAAGCGAAACCAAATGACGCTTTTCTCATTCTAACTGCTTTCGTCCGAGGACTGGATGAAGTCCGAGTGTTCTTTTTCTCACTGAGATACACAAAATCTGCTGTTGCCTCTGAGCTCTGTTCTTGGCAAATACGTGAACCTGACATACATTCATGTGGGGAAAGACATGGCTTTGCTAGGATTTCTCTTAGCACTGGGTTTTCTCTGGGCCTCACGTCAGGGCAACACTGCATAGGATATACTCTGCCTGGAGAGAGTTTCCCGCTTGGTAGTTTGGCCTAGAAAACCCTGCTTTTGCAAGTGCCACTTGACCAGATTCAGGCAGAAAAGAGAATACAAAAAGGCCTTTTCTCCCTGGGTCCTTTCACAATCTCTAAAAGCTAAAACTCTATAGTTGCTCCTCTGGCAGGATAAATGCACTGCAATGTAGTTTTTCAGAAGAAGCCTTGAGTTTGCGAGAGCGTAGGAGGAATTCATTGCAGGAAAGAGGAAGGCCAAAAAGTTTCTCTCCTTATGCCTGCCTTGCTCAGAGGAGTGGATGAAGTCAGGGACTTCTCCCTTTCCCTGAGAAACATGCAGGCCGCTGTTCCCCGTGCGCTCTCTTATTTGTTAAAGCGACTGCAGTTACACACTTTGAACTGTGGAAAGGCACCGGAGTTTCTTAGGATTTCCCCAGGCGCTTTGTTTTCCCTGGGCCAAAAGGAGCCTTCCCAATAGCTTAACGCTAACACTGCATACTCCTTCCACTTCCAGACCACGGCTACCGCAAGGCAGTTCTCCGCGGGAAAACTTCCCTTCGCGAAGGGCAGATTGGCCGAGCTCATTGCAGGAAAGCGAAACCAAATGACGCTTTTCTCATTCTAACTGCTTTCGTCCGAGGACTGGATGAAGTCCGAGTGTTCTTTTTCTCACTGAGATACACAAAATCTGCTGTTGCCTCTGAGCTCTGTTCTTGGCAAATACGTGAACCTGACATACATTCATGTGGGGAAAGACATGGCTTTGCTAGGATTTCTCTTAGCACTGGGTTTTCTCTGGGCCTCACGTCAGGGCAACACTGCATAGGATATACTCTGCCTGGAGAGAGTTTCCCGCTTGGTAGTTTGGCCTAGAAAACCCTGCTTTTGCAAGTGCCACTTGACCAGATTCAGGCAGAAAAGAGAATACAAAAAGGCCTTTTCTCCCTGGGTCCTTTCACAATCTCTAAAAGCTAAAACTCTATAGTTGCTCCTCTGGCAGGATAAATGCACTGCAATGTAGTTTTTCAGAAGAAGCCTTGAGTTTGCGAGAGCGTAGGAGGAATTCATTGCAGGAAAGAGGAAGGCCAAAAAGTTTCTCTCCTTATGCCTGCCTTGCTCAGAGGAGTGGATGAAGTCAGGGACTTCTCCCTTTCCCTGAGAAACATGCAGGCCGCTGTTCCCCGTGCGCTCTCTTATTTGTTAAAGCGACTGCAGTTACACACTTTGAACTGTGGAAAGGCACCGGAGTTTCTTAGGATTTCCCCAGGCGCTTTGTTTTCCCTGGGCCAAAAGGAGCCTTCCCAATAGCTTAACGCTAACACTGCATACTCCTTCCACTTCCAGACCACGGCTACCGCAAGGCAGTTCTCCGCGGGAAAACTTCCCTTCGCGAAGGGCAGATTGGCCGAGCTCATTGCAGGAAAGCGAAACCAAATGACGCTTTTCTCATTCTAACTGCTTTCGTCCGAGGACTGGATGAAGTCCGAGTGTTCTTTTTCTCACTGAGATACACAAAATCTGCTGTTGCCTCTGAGCTCTGTTCTTGGCAAATACGTGAACCTGACATACATTCATGTGGGGAAAGACATGGCTTTGCTAGGATTTCTCTTAGCACTGGGTTTTCTCTGGGCCTCACGTCAGGGCAACACTGCATAGGATATACTCTGCCTGGAGAGAGTTTCCCGCTTGGTAGTTTGGCCTAGAAAACCCTGCTTTTGCAAGTGCCACTTGACCAGATTCAGGCAGAAAAGAGAATACAAAAAGGCCTTTTCTCCCTGGGTCCTTTCACAGTCTCTAAAAGCTAAAACTCTATAGTTGCTCCTCTGGCAGGATAAATGCACTGCAATGTAGTTTTTCAGAAGAAGCCTTGAGTTTGCGAGAGCGTAGGAGGAATTCATTGCAGGAAAGAGGAAGGCCAAAAAGTTTCTCTCCTTATGCCTGCCTTGCTCAGAGGAGTGGATGAAGTCAGGGACTTCTCCCTTTCCCTGAGAAACATGCAGGCCGCTGTTCCCCGTGCGCTCTCTTATTTGTTAAAGCGACTGCAGTTACACACTTTGAACTGTGGAAAGGCACCGGAGTTTCTTAGGATTTCCCCAGGCGCTTTGTTTTCCCTGGGCCAAAAGGAGCCTTCCCAATAGCTTAACGCTAACACTGCATACTCCTTCCACTTCCAGACCACGGCTACCGCAAGGCAGTTCTCCGCGGGAAAACTTCCCTTCGCGAAGGGCAGATTGGCCGAGCTCATTGCAGGAAAGCGAAACCAAATGACGCTTTTCTCATTCTAACTGCTTTCGTCCGAGGACTGGATGAAGTCCGAGTGTTCTTTTTCTCACTGAGATACACAAAATCTGCTGTTGCCTCTGAGCTCTGTTCTTGGCAAATACGTGAACCTGACATACATTCATGTGGGGAAAGACATGGCTTTGCTAGGATTTCTCTTAGCACTGGGTTTTCTCTGGGCCTCACGTCAGGGCAACACTGCATAGGATATACTCTGCCTGGAGAGAGTTTCCCGCTTGGTAGTTTGGCCTAGAAAACCCTGCTTTTGCAAGTGCCACTTGACCAGATTCAGGCAGAAAAGAGAATACAAAAAGGCCTTTTCTCCCTGGGTCCTTTCACAGTCTCTAAAAGCTAAAACTCTATAGTTGCTCCTCTGGCAGGATAAATGCACTGCAATGTAGTTTTTCAGAAGAAGCCTTGAGTTTGCGAGAGCGTAGGAGGAATTCATTGCAGGAAAGAGGAAGGCCAAAAAGTTTCTCTCCTTATGCCTGCCTTGCTCAGAGGAGTGGATGAAGTCAGGGACTTCTCCCTTTCCCTGAGAAACATGCAGGCCGCTGTTCCCCGTGCGCTCTCTTATTTGTTAAAGCGACTGCAGTTACACACTTTGAACTGTGGAAAGGCACCGGAGTTTCTTAGGATTTCCCCAGGCGCTTTGTTTTCCCTGGGCCAAAAGGAGCCTTCCCAATAGCTTAACGCTAACACTGCATACTCCTTCCACTTCCAGACCACGGCTACCGCAAGGCAGTTCTCCGCGGGAAAACTTCCCTTCGCGAAGGGCAGATTGGCCGAGCTCATTGCAGGAAAGCGAAACCAAATGACGCTTTTCTCATTCTAACTGCTTTCGTCCGAGGACTGGATGAAGTCCGAGTGTTCTTTTTCTCACTGAGATACACAAAATCTGCTGTTGCCTCTGAGCTCTGTTCTTGGCAAATACGTGAACCTGACATACATTCATGTGGGGAAAGACATGGCTTTGCTAGGATTTCTCTTAGCACTGGGTTTTCTCTGGGCCTCACGTCAGGGCAACACTGCATAGGATATACTCTGCCTGGAGAGAGTTTCCCGCTTGGTAGTTTGGCCTAGAAAACCCTGCTTTTGCAAGTGCCACTTGACCAGATTCAGGCAGAAAAGAGAATACAAAAAGGCCTTTTCTCCCTGGGTCCTTTCACAATCTCTAAAAGCTAAAACTCTATAGTTGCTCCTCTGGAAGGATAAATGCACTGCAATGTAGTTTTTCAGAAGAAGCCTTGAGTTTGCGAGAGCGTAGGAGGAATTCATTGCAGGAAAGAGGAAGGCCAAAAAGTTTCTCTCCTTATGCCTGCCTTGCTCAGAGGAGTGGATGAAGTCAGGGACTTCTCCCTTTCCCTGAGAAACATGCAGGCCGCTGTTCCCCGTGCGCTCTCTTATTTGTTAAAGCGACTGCAGTTACACACTTTGAACTGTGGAAAGGCACCGGAGTTTCTTAGGATTTCCCCAGGCGCTTTGTTTTCCCTGGGCCAAAAGGAGCCTTCACAATAGCTTAACGCTAACACTGCATACTCCTTCCACTTCCAGACCACGGCTACCGCAAGGCAGTTCTCCGCGGGAAAACTTCCCTTCGCGAAGGGCAGATTGGCCGAGCTCATTGCAGGAAAGCGAAACCAAATGACGCTTTTCTCATTCTAACTGCTTTCGTCCGAGGACTGGATGAAGTCCGAGTGTTCTTTTTCTCACTGAGATACACAAAATCTGCTGTTGCCTCTGAGCTCTGTTCTTGGCAAATACGTGAACCTGACATACATTCATGTGGGGAAAGACATGGCTTTGCTAGGATTTCTCTTAGCACTGGGTTTTCTCTGGGCCTCACGTCAGGGCAACACTGCATAGGATATACTCTGCCTGGAGAGAGTTTCCCGCTTGGTAGTTTGGCCTAGAAAACCCTGCTTTTGCAAGTGCCACTTGACCAGATTCAGGCAGAAAAGAGAATACAAAAAGGCCTTTTCTCCCTGGGTCCTTTCACAGTCTCTAAAAGCTAAAACTCTATAGTTGCTCCTCTGGCAGGATAAATGCACTGCAATGTAGTTTTTCAGAAGAAGCCTTGAGTTTGCGAGAGCGTAGGAGGAATTCATTGCAGGAAAGAGGAAGGCCAAAAAGTTTCTCTCCTTATGCCTGCCTTGCTCAGAGGAGTGGATGAAGTCAGGGACTTCTCCCTTTCCCTGAGAAACATGCAGGCCGCTGTTCCCCGTGCGCTCTCTTCTTTGTTAAAGCGACTGCAGTTACACACTTTGAACTGTGGAAAGGCACCGGAGTTTCTTAGGATTTCCCCAGGCGCTTTGTTTTCCCTGGGCCAAAAGGAGCCTTCCCAATAGCTTAACGCTAACACTGCATGCTCCTTCCACTTCCAGACCACGGCTACCGCAAGGCAGTTCTCCGCGGGAAAACTTCCCTTCGCGAAGGGCAGATTGGCCGAGCTCATTGCAGGAAAGCGAAACCAAATGACGCTTTTCTCATTCTAACTGCTTTCGTCCGAGGACTGGATGAAGTCCGAGTGTTCTTTTTCTCACTGAGATACACAAAATCTGATGTTGCCTCAGAGCTCTGTTCTTGGCAAATACGTGAACCTGACATACATTCATGTGGGGAAAGACATGGCTTTGCTAGGATTTCTCTTAGCACTGGGTTTTTTCTGGGCCTCACGTCAGGGCAACACTGCATAGGATATACTCTGCCTGGAGAGAGTTTCCCGCTTGGTAGTTTGGCCTAGAAAACCCTGCTTTTGCAAGTGCCACTTGACCAGATTCAGGCAGAAAAGAGAATACAAAAAGGCCTTTTCTCCCTGGGTCCTTTCACAGTCTCTAAAAGCTAAAACTCTATAGTTGCTCCTCTGGCAGGATAAATGCACTGCAATGTAGTTTTTCAGAAGAAGCCTTGAGTTTGCGAGAGCGTAGGAGGAATTCATTGCAGGAAAGAGGAAGGCCAAAAAGTTTCTCTCCTTATGCCTGCCTTGCTCAGAGGAGTGGATGAAGTCAGGGACTTCTCCCTTTCCCTGAGAAACATGCAGGCCGCTGTTCCCCGTGCGCTCTCTTATTTGTTAAAGCGACTGCAGTTACACACTTTGAACTGTGGAAAGGCACCGGAGTTTCTTAGGATTTCCCCAGGCGCTTTGTTTTCCCTGGGCCAAAAGGAGCCTTCACAATAGCTTAACGCTAACACTGCATGCTCCTTCCACTTCCAGACCACGGCTACCGCAAGGCAGTTCTCCGCGGGAAAACTTCCCTTCGCGAAGGGCAGATTGGCCGAGCTCATTGCAGGAAAGCGAAACCAAATGACGCTTTTCTCATTCTAACTGCTTTCGTCCGAGGACTGGATGAAGTCCGAGTGTTCTTTTTCTCACTGAGATACACAAAATCTGCTGTTGCCTCTGAGCTCTGTTCTTGGCAAATACGTGAACCTGACATACATTCATGTGGGGAAAGACATGGCTTTGCTAGGATTTCTCTTAGCACTGGGTTTTCTCTGGGCCTCACGTCAGGGCAACACTGCATAGGATATACTCTGCCTGGAGAGAGTTTCCCGCTTGGTAGTTTGGCCTAGAAAACCCTGCTTTTGCAAGTGCCACTTGACCAGATTCAGGCAGAAAAGAGAATACAAAAAGGCCTTTTCTCCCTGGGTCCTTTCACAGTCTCTAAAAGCTAAAACTCTATAGTTGCTCCTCTGGCAGGATAAATGCACTGCAATGTAGTTTTTCAGAAGAAGCCTTGAGTTTGCGAGAGCGTAGGAGGAATTCATTGCAGGAAAGAGGAAGGCCAAAAAGTTTCTCTCCTTATGCCTGCCTTGCTCAGAGGAGTGGATGAAGTCAGGGACTTCTCCCTTTCCCTGAGAAACATGCAGGCCGCTGTTCCCCGTGCGCTCTCTTATTTGTTAAAGCGACTGCAGTTACACACTTTGAACTGTGGAAAGGCACCGGAGTTTCTTAGGATTTCCCCAGGCGCTTTGTTTTCCCTGGGCCAAAAGGAGCCTTCCCAATAGCTTAACGCTAACACTGCATACTCCTTCCACTTCCAGACCACGGCTACCGCAAGGCAGTTCTCCGCGGGAAAACTTCCCTTCGCGAAGGGCAGATTGGCCGAGCTCATTGCAGGAAAGCGAAACCAAATGACGCTTTTCTCATTCTAACTGCTTTCGTCCGAGGACTGGATGAAGTCCGAGTGTTCTTTTTCTCACTGAGATACACAAAATCTGCTGTTGCCTCTGAGCTCTGTTCTTGGCAAATACGTGAACCTGACATACATTCATGTGGGGAAAGACATGGCTTTGCTAGGATTTCTCTTAGCACTGGGTTTTCTCTGGGCCTCACGTCAGGGCAACACTGCATAGGATATACTCTGCCTGGAGAGAGTTTCCCGCTTGGTAGTTTGGCCTAGAAAACCCTGCTTTTGCAAGTGCCACTTGACCAGATTCAGGCAGAAAAGAGAATACAAAAAGGCCTTTTCTCCCTGGGTCCTTTCACAATCTCTAAAAGCTAAAACTCTATAGTTGCTCCTCTGGCAGGATAAATGCACTGCAATGTAGTTTTTCAGAAGAAGCCTTGAGTTTGCGAGAGCGTAGGAGGAATTCATTGCAGGAAAGAGGAAGGCCAAAAAGTTTCTCTCCTTATGCCTGCCTTGCTCAGAGGAGTGGATGAAGTCAGGGACTTCTCCCTTTCCCTGAGAAACATGCAGGCCGCTGTTCCCCGTGCGCTCTCTTATTTGTTAAAGCGACTGCAGTTACACACTTTGAACTGTGGAAAGGCACCGGAGTTTCTTAGGATTTCCCCAGGCGCTTTGTTTTCCCTGGGCCAAAAGGAGCCTTCCCAATAGCTTAACGCTAACACTGCATACTCCTTCCACTTCCAGACCACGGCTACCGCAAGGCAGTTCTCCGCGGGAAAACTTCCCTTCGCGAAGGGCAGATTGGCCGAGCTCATTGCAGGAAAGCGAAACCAAATGACGCTTTTCTCATTCTAACTGCTTTCGTCCGAGGACTGGATGAAGTCCGAGTGTTCTTTTTCTCACTGAGATACACAAAATCTGCTGTTGCCTCTGAGCTCTGTTCTTGGCAAATACGTGAACCTGACATACATTCATGTGGGGAAAGACATGGCTTTGCTAGGATTTCTCTTAGCACTGGGTTTTCTCTGGGCCTCACGTCAGGGCAACACTGCATAGGATATACTCTGCCTGGAGAGAGTTTCCCGCTTGGTAGTTTGGCCTAGAAAACCCTGCTTTTGCAAGTGCCACTTGACCAGATTCAGGCAGAAAAGAGAATACAAAAAGGCCTTTTCTCCCTGGGTCCTTTCACAATCTCTAAAAGCTAAAACTCTATAGTTGCTCCTCTGGCAGGATAAATGCACTGCAATGTAGTTTTTCAGAAGAAGCCTTGAGTTTGCGAGAGCGTAGGAGGAATTCATTGCAGGAAAGAGGAAGGCCAAAAAGTTTCTCTCCTTATGCCTGCCTTGCTCAGAGGAGTGGATGAAGTCAGGGACTTCTCCCTTTCCCTGAGAAACATGCAGGCCGCTGTTCCCCGTGCGCTCTCTTATTTGTTAAAGCGACTGCAGTTACACACTTTGAACTGTGGAAAGGCACCGGAGTTTCTTAGGATTTCCCCAGGCGCTTTGTTTTCCCTGGGCCAAAAGGAGCCTTCCCAATAGCTTAACGCTAACACTGCATACTCCTTCCACTTCCAGACCACGGCTACCGCAAGGCAGTTCTCCGCGGGAAAACTTCCCTTCGCGAAGGGCAGATTGGCCGAGCTCATTGCAGGAAAGCGAAACCAAATGACGCTTTTCTCATTCTAACTGCTTTCGTCCGAGGACTGGATGAAGTCCGAGTGTTCTTTTTCTCACTGAGATACACAAAATCTGCTGTTGCCTCTGAGCTCTGTTCTTGGCAAATACGTGAACCTGACATACATTCATGTGGGGAAAGACATGGCTTTGCTAGGATTTCTCTTAGCACTGGGTTTTCTCTGGGCCTCACGTCAGGGCAACACTGCATAGGATATACTCTGCCTGGAGAGAGTTTCCCGCTTGGTAGTTTGGCCTAGAAAACCCTGCTTTTGCAAGTGCCACTTGACCAGATTCAGGCAGAAAAGAGAATACAAAAAGGCCTTTTCTCCCTGGGTCCTTTCACAGTCTCTAAAAGCTAAAACTCTATAGTTGCTCCTCTGGCAGGATAAATGCACTGCAATGTAGTTTTTCAGAAGAAGCCTTGAGTTTGCGAGAGCGTAGGAGGAATTCATTGCAGGAAAGAGGAAGGCCAAAAAGTTTCTCTCCTTATGCCTGCCTTGCTCAGAGGAGTGGATGAAGTCAGGGACTTCTCCCTTTCCCTGAGAAACATGCAGGCCGCTGTTCCCCGTGCGCTCTCTTATTTGTTAAAGCGACTGCAGTTACACACTTTGAACTGTGGAAAGGCACCGGAGTTTCTTAGGATTTCCCCAGGCGCTTTGTTTTCCCTGGGCCAAAAGGAGCCTTCCCAATAGCTTAACGCTAACACTGCATACTCCTTCCACTTCCAGACCACGGCTACCGCAAGGCAGTTCTCCGCGGGAAAACTTCCCTTCGCGAAGGGCAGATTGGCCGAGCTCATTGCAGGAAAGCGAAACCAAATGACGCTTTTCTCATTCTAACTGCTTTCGTCCGAGGACTGGATGAAGTCCGAGTGTTCTTTTTCTCACTGAGATACACAAAATCTGCTGTTGCCTCTGAGCTCTGTTCTTGGCAAATACGTGAACCTGACATACATTCATGTGGGGAAAGACATGGCTTTGCTAGGATTTCTCTTAGCACTGGGTTTTCTCTGGGCCTCACGTCAGGGCAACACTGCATAGGATATACTCTGCCTGGAGAGAGTTTCCCGCTTGGTAGTTTGGCCTAGAAAACCCTGCTTTTGCAAGTGCCACTTGACCAGATTCAGGCAGAAAAGAGAATACAAAAAGGCCTTTTCTCCCTGGGTCCTTTCACAATCTCTAAAAGCTAAAACTCTATAGTTGCTCCTCTGGAAGGATAAATGCACTGCAATGTAGTTTTTCAGAAGAAGCCTTGAGTTTGCGAGAGCGTAGGAGGAATTCATTGCAGGAAAGAGGAAGGCCAAAAAGTTTCTCTCCTTATGCCTGCCTTGCTCAGAGGAGTGGATGAAGTCAGGGACTTCTCCCTTTCCCTGAGAAACATGCAGGCCGCTGTTCCCCGTGCGCTCTCTTATTTGTTAAAGCGACTGCAGTTACACACTTTGAACTGTGGAAAGGCACCGGAGTTTCTTAGGATTTCCCCAGGCGCTTTGTTTTCCCTGGGCCAAAAGGAGCCTTCACAATAGCTTAACGCTAACACTGCATACTCCTTCCACTTCCAGACCACGGCTACCGCAAGGCAGTTCTCCGCGGGAAAACTTCCCTTCGCGAAGGGCAGATTGGCCGAGCTCATTGCAGGAAAGCGAAACCAAATGACGCTTTTCTCATTCTAACTGCTTTCGTCCGAGGACTGGATGAAGTCCGAGTGTTCTTTTTCTCACTGAGATACACAAAATCTGCTGTTGCCTCTGAGCTCTGTTCTTGGCAAATACGTGAACCTGACATACATTCATGTGGGGAAAGACATGGCTTTGCTAGGATTTCTCTTAGCACTGGGTTTTCTCTGGGCCTCACGTCAGGGCAACACTGCATAGGATATACTCTGCCTGGAGAGAGTTTCCCGCTTGGTAGTTTGGCCTAGAAAACCCTGCTTTTGCAAGTGCCACTTGACCAGATTCAGGCAGAAAAGAGAATACAAAAAGGCCTTTTCTCCCTGGGTCCTTTCACAGTCTCTAAAAGCTAAAACTCTATAGTTGCTCCTCTGGCAGGATAAATGCACTGCAATGTAGTTTTTCAGAAGAAGCCTTGAGTTTGCGAGAGCGTAGGAGGAATTCATTGCAGGAAAGAGGAAGGCCAAAAAGTTTCTCTCCTTATGCCTGCCTTGCTCAGAGGAGTGGATGAAGTCAGGGACTTCTCCCTTTCCCTGAGAAACATGCAGGCCGCTGTTCCCCGTGCGCTCTCTTCTTTGTTAAAGCGACTGCAGTTACACACTTTGAACTGTGGAAAGGCACCGGAGTTTCTTAGGATTTCCCCAGGCGCTTTGTTTTCCCTGGGCCAAAAGGAGCCTTCCCAATAGCTTAACGCTAACACTGCATGCTCCTTCCACTTCCAGACCACGGCTACCGCAAGGCAGTTCTCCGCGGGAAAACTTCCCTTCGCGAAGGGCAGATTGGCCGAGCTCATTGCAGGAAAGCGAAACCAAATGACGCTTTTCTCATTCTAACTGCTTTCGTCCGAGGACTGGATGAAGTCCGAGTGTTCTTTTTCTCACTGAGATACACAAAATCTGATGTTGCCTCAGAGCTCTGTTCTTGGCAAATACGTGAACCTGACATACATTCATGTGGGGAAAGACATGGCTTTGCTAGGATTTCTCTTAGCACTGGGTTTTTTCTGGGCCTCACGTCAGGGCAACACTGCATAGGATATACTCTGCCTGGAGAGAGTTTCCCGCTTGGTAGTTTGGCCTAGAAAACCCTGCTTTTGCAAGTGCCACTTGACCAGATTCAGGCAGAAAAGAGAATACAAAAAGGCCTTTTCTCCCTGGGTCCTTTCACAGTCTCTAAAAGCTAAAACTCTATAGTTGCTCCTCTGGCAGGATAAATGCACTGCAATGTAGTTTTTCAGAAGAAGCCTTGAGTTTGCGAGAGCGTAGGAGGAATTCATTGCAGGAAAGAGGAAGGCCAAAAAGTTTCTCTCCTTATGCCTGCCTTGCTCAGAGGAGTGGATGAAGTCAGGGACTTCTCCCTTTCCCTGAGAAACATGCAGGCCGCTGTTCCCCGTGCGCTCTCTTATTTGTTAAAGCGACTGCAGTTACACACTTTGAACTGTGGAAAGGCACCGGAGTTTCTTAGGATTTCCCCAGGCGCTTTGTTTTCCCTGGGCCAAAAGGAGCCTTCACAATAGCTTAACGCTAACACTGCATGCTCCTTCCACTTCCAGACCACGGCTACCGCAAGGCAGTTCTCCGCGGGAAAACTTCCCTTCGCGAAGGGCAGATTGGCCGAGCTCATTGCAGGAAAGCGAAACCAAATGACGCTTTTCTCATTCTAACTGCTTTCGTCCGAGGACTGGATGAAGTCCGAGTGTTCTTTTTCTCACTGAGATACACAAAATCTGCTGTTGCCTCTGAGCTCTGTTCTTGGCAAATACGTGAACCTGACATACATTCATGTGGGGAAAGACATGGCTTTGCTAGGATTTCTCTTAGCACTGGGTTTTCTCTGGGCCTCACGTCAGGGCAACACTGCATAGGATATACTCTGCCTGGAGAGAGTTTCCCGCTTGGTAGTTTGGCCTAGAAAACCCTGCTTTTGCAAGTGCCACTTGACCAGATTCAGGCAGAAAAGAGAATACAAAAAGGCCTTTTCTCCCTGGGTCCTTTCACAGTCTCTAAAAGCTAAAACTCTATAGTTGCTCCTCTGGCAGGATAAATGCACTGCAATGTAGTTTTTCAGAAGAAGCCTTGAGTTTGCGAGAGCGTAGGAGGAATTCATTGCAGGAAAGAGGAAGGCCAAAAAGTTTCTCTCCTTATGCCTGCCTTGCTCAGAGGAGTGGATGAAGTCAGGGACTTCTCCCTTTCCCTGAGAAACATGCAGGCCGCTGTTCCCCGTGCGCTCTCTTATTTGTTAAAGCGACTGCAGTTACACACTTTGAACTGTGGAAAGGCACCGGAGTTTCTTAGGATTTCCCCAGGCGCTTTGTTTTCCCTGGGCCAAAAGGAGCCTTCCCAATAGCTTAACGCTAACACTGCATACTCCTTCCACTTCCAGACCACGGCTACCGCAAGGCAGTTCTCCGCGGGAAAACTTCCCTTCGCGAAGGGCAGATTGGCCGAGCTCATTGCAGGAAAGCGAAACCAAATGACGCTTTTCTCATTCTAACTGCTTTCGTCCGAGGACTGGATGAAGTCCGAGTGTTCTTTTTCTCACTGAGATACACAAAATCTGCTGTTGCCTCTGAGCTCTGTTCTTGGCAAATACGTGAACCTGACATACATTCATGTGGGGAAAGACATGGCTTTGCTAGGATTTCTCTTAGCACTGGGTTTTCTCTGGGCCTCACGTCAGGGCAACACTGCATAGGATATACTCTGCCTGGAGAGAGTTTCCCGCTTGGTAGTTTGGCCTAGAAAACCCTGCTTTTGCAAGTGCCACTTGACCAGATTCAGGCAGAAAAGAGAATTCAAAAAGGCCTTTTCTCCCTGGGTCCTTTCACAGTCTCTAAAAGCTAAAACTCTATAGTTGCTCCTCTGGCAGGATAAATGCACTGCAATGTAGTTTTTCAGAAGAAGCCTTGAGTTTGCGAGAGCGTAGGAGGAATTCATTGCAGGAAAGAGGAAGGCCAAAAAGTTTCTCTCCTTATGCCTGCCTTGCTCAGAGGAGTGGATGAAGTCAGGGACTTCTCCCTTTCCCTGAGAAACATGCAGGCCGCTGTTCCCCGTGCGCTCTCTTCTTTGTTAAAGCGACTGCAGTTACACACTTTGAACTGTGGAAAGGCACCGGAGTTTCTTAGGATTTCCCCAGGCGCTTTGTTTTCCCTGGGCCAAAAGGAGCCTTCACAATAGCTTAACGCTAACACTGCATACTCCTTCCACTTCCAGACCACGGCTACCGCAAGGCAGTTCTCCGCGGGAAAACTTCCCTTCGCGAAGGGCAGATTGGCCGAGCTCATTGCAGGAAAGCGAAACCAAATGACGCTTTTCTCATTCTAACTGCTTTCGTCCGAGGACTGGATGAAGTCCGAGTGTTCTTTTTCTCACTGAGATACACAAAATCTGCTGTTGCCTCTGAGCTCTGTTCTTGGCAAATACGTGAACCTGACATACATTCATGTGGGGAAAGACATGGCTTTGCTAGGATTTCTCTTAGCACTGGGTTTTCTCTGGGCCTCACGTCAGGGCAACACTGCATAGGATATACTCTGCCTGGAGAGAGTTTCCCGCTTGGTAGTTTGGCCTAGAAAACCCTGCTTTTGCAAGTGCCACTTGACCAGATTCAGGCAGAAAAGAGAATACAAAAAGGCCTTTTCTCCCTGGGTCCTTTCACAATCTCTAAAAGCTAAAACTCTATAGTTGCTCCTCTGGCAGGATAAATGCACTGCAATGTAGTTTTTCAGAAGAAGCCTTGAGTTTGCGAGAGCGTAGGAGGAATTCATTGCAGGAAAGAGGAAGGCCAAAAAGTTTCTCTCCTTATGCCTGCCTTGCTCAGAGGAGTGGATGAAGTCAGGGACTTCTCCCTTTCCCTGAGAAACATGCAGGCCGCTGTTCCCCGTGCGCTCTCTTATTTGTTAAAGCGACTGCAGTTACACACTTTGAACTGTGGAAAGGCACCGGAGTTTCTTAGGATTTCCCCAGGCGCTTTGTTTTCCCTGGGCCAAAAGGAGCCTTCACAATAGCTTAACGCTAACACTGCATACTCCTTCCACTTCCAGACCACGGCTACCGCAAGGCAGTTCTCCGCGGGAAAACTTCCCTTCGCGAAGGGCAGATTGGCCGAGCTCATTGCAGGAAAGCGAAACCAAATGACGCTTTTCTCATTCTAACTGCTTTCGTCCGAGGACTGGATGAAGTCCGAGTGTTCTTTTTCTGACTGAGATACACAAAATCTGCTGTTGCCTCAGAGCTCTGTTCTTGGCAAATACGTGAACCTGACATACATTCATGTGGGGAAAGACATGGCTTTGCTAGGATTTCTCTTAGCACTGGGTTTTCTCTGGGCCTCACGTCAGGGCAACACTGCATAGGATATACTCTGCCTGGAGAGAGTTTCCCGCTTGGTAGTTTGGCCTAGAAAACCCTGCTTTTGCAAGTGCCACTTGACCAGATTCAGGCAGAAAAGAGAATACAAAAAGGCCTTTTCTCCCTGGGTCCTTTCACAGTCTCTAAAAGCTAAAACTCTATAGTTGCTCCTCTGGCAGGATAAATGCACTGCAATGTAGTTTTTCAGAAGAAGCCTTGAGTTTGCGAGAGCGTAGGAGGAATTCATTGCAGGAAAGAGGAAGGCCAAAAAGTTTCTCTCCTTATGCCTGCCTTGCTCAGAGGAGTGGATGAAGTCAGGGACTTCTCCCTTTCCCTGAGAAACATGCAGGCCGCTGTTCCCCGTGCGCTCTCTTATTTGTTAAAGCGACTGCAGTTACACACTTTGAACTGTGGAAAGGCACCGGAGTTTCTTAGGATTTCCCCAGGCGCTTTGTTTTCCCTGGGCCAAAAGGAGCCTTCACAATAGCTTAACGCTAACACTGCATACTCCTTCCACTTCCAGACCACGGCTACCGCAAGGCAGTTCTCCGCGGGAAAACTTCCCTTCGCGAAGGGCAGATTGGCCGAGCTCATTGCAGGAAAGCGAAACCAAATGACGCTTTTCTCATTCTAACTGCTTTCGTCCGAGGACTGGATGAAGTCCGAGTGTTCTTTTTCTCACTGAGATACACAAAATCTGCTGTTGCCTCTGAGCTCTGTTCTTGGCAAATACGTGAACCTGACATACATTCATGTGGGGAAAGACATGGCTTTGCTAGGATTTCTCTTAGCACTGGGTTTTCTCTGGGCCTCACGTCAGGGCAACACTGCATAGGATATACTCTGCCTGGAGAGAGTTTCCCGCTTGGTAGTTTGGCCTAGAAAACCCTGCTTTTGCAAGTGCCACTTGACCAGATTCAGGCAGAAAAGAGAATACAAAAAGGCCTTTTCTCCCTGGGTCCTTTCACAATCTCTAAAAGCTAAAACTCTATAGTTGCTCCTCTGGCAGGATAAATGCACTGCAATGTAGTTTTTCAGAAGAAGCCTTGAGTTTGCGAGAGCGTAGGAGGAATTCATTGCAGGAAAGAGGAAGGCCAAAAAGTTTCTCTCCTTATGCCTGCCTTGCTCAGAGGAGTGGATGAAGTCAGGGACTTCTCCCTTTCCCTGAGAAACATGCAGGCCGCTGTTCCCCGTGCGCTCTCTTATTTGTTAAAGCGACTGCAGTTACACACTTTGAACTGTGGAAAGGCACCGGAGTTTCTTAGGATTTCCCCAGGCGCTTTGTTTTCCCTGGGCCAAAAGGAGCCTTCCCAATAGCTTAACGCTAACACTGCATACTCCTTCCACTTCCAGACCACGGCTACCGCAAGGCAGTTCTCCGCGGGAAAACTTCCCTTCGCGAAGGGCAGATTGGCCGAGCTCATTGCAGGAAAGCGAAACCAAATGACGCTTTTCTCATTCTAACTGCTTTCGTCCGAGGACTGGATGAAGTCCGAGTGTTCTTTTTCTCACTGAGATACACAAAATCTGCTGTTGCCTCTGAGCTCTGTTCTTGGCAAATACGTGAACCTGACATACATTCATGTGGGGAAAGACATGGCTTTGCTAGGATTTCTCTTAGCACTGGGTTTTCTCTGGGCCTCACGTCAGGGCAACACTGCATAGGATATACTCTGCCTGGAGAGAGTTTCCCGCTTGGTAGTTTGGCCTAGAAAACCCTGCTTTTGCAAGTGCCACTTGACCAGATTCAGGCAGAAAAGAGAATACAAAAAGGCCTTTTCTCCCTGGGTCCTTTCACAGTCTCTAAAAGCTAAAACTCTATAGTTGCTCCTCTGGCAGGATAAATGCACTGCAATGTAGTTTTTCAGAAGAAGCCTTGAGTTTGCGAGAGCGTAGGAGGAATTCATTGCAGGAAAGAGGAAGGCCAAAAAGTTTCTCTCCTTATGCCTGCCTTGCTCAGAGGAGTGGATGAAGTCAGGGACTTCTCCCTTTCCCTGAGAAACATGCAGGCCGCTGTTCCCCGTGCGCTCTCTTATTTGTTAAAGCGACTGCAGTTACACACTTTGAACTGTGGAAAGGCACCGGAGTTTCTTAGGATTTCCCCAGGCGCTTTGTTTTCCCTGGGCCAAAAGGAGCCTTCCCAATAGCTTAACGCTAACACTGCATACTCCTTCCACTTCCAGACCACGGCTACCGCAAGGCAGTTCTCCGCGGGAAAACTTCCCTTCGCGAAGGGCAGATTGGCCGAGCTCATTGCAGGAAAGCGAAACCAAATGACGCTTTTCTCATTCTAACTGCTTTCGTCCGAGGACTGGATGAAGTCCGAGTGTTCTTTTTCTCACTGAGATACACAAAATCTGCTGTTGCCTCAGAGCTCTGTTCTTGGCAAATACGTGAACCTGACATACATTCATGTGGGGAAAGACATGGCTTTGCTAGGATTTCTCTTAGCACTGGGTTTTCTCTGGGCCTCACGTCAGGGCAACACTGCATAGGATATACTCTGCCTGGAGAGAGTTTCCCGCTTGGTAGTTTGGCCTAGAAAACCCTGCTTTTGCAAGTGCCACTTGACCAGATTCAGGCAGAAAAGAGAATACAAAAAGGCCTTTTCTCCCTGGGTCCTTTCACAGTCTCTAAAAGCTAAAACTCTATAGTTGCTCCTCTGGCAGGATAAATGCACTGCAATGTAGTTTTTCAGAAGAAGCCTTGAGTTTGCGAGAGCGTAGGAGGAATTCATTGCAGGAAAGAGGAAGGCCAAAAAGTTTCTCTCCTTATGCCTGCCTTGCTCAGAGGAGTGGATGAAGTCAGGGACTTCTCCCTTTCCCTGAGAAACATGCAGGCCGCTGTTCCCCGTGCGCTCTCTTATTTGTTAAAGCGACTGCAGTTACACACTTTGAACTGTGGAAAGGCACCGGAGTTTCTTAGGATTTCCCCAGGCGCTTTGTTTTCCCTGGGCCAAAAGGAGCCTTCACAATAGCTTAACGCTAACACTGCATACTCCTTCCACTTCCAGACCACGGCTACCGCAAGGCAGTTCTCCGCGGGAAAACTTCCCTTCGCGAAGGGCAGATTGGCCGAGCTCATTGCAGGAAAGCGAAACCAAATGACGCTTTTCTCATTCTAACTGCTTTCGTCCGAGGACTGGATGAAGTCCGAGTGTTCTTTTTCTCACTGAGATACACAAAATCTGCTGTTGCCTCTGAGCTCTGTTCTTGGCAAATACGTGAACCTGACATACATTCATGTGGGGAAAGACATGGCTTTGCTAGGATTTCTCTTAGCACTGGGTTTTCTCTGGGCCTCACGTCAGGGCAACACTGCATAGGATATACTCTGCCTGGAGAGAGTTTCCCGCTTGGTAGTTTGGCCTAGAAAACCCTGCTTTTGCAAGTGCCACTTGACCAGATTCAGGCAGAAAAGAGAATACAAAAAGGCCTTTTCTCCCTGGGTCCTTTCACAATCTCTAAAAGCTAAAACTCTATAGTTGCTCCTCTGGCAGGATAAATGCACTGCAATGTAGTTTTTCAGAAGAAGCCTTGAGTTTGCGAGAGCGTAGGAGGAATTCATTGCAGGAAAGAGGAAGGCCAAAAAGTTTCTCTCCTTATGCCTGCCTTGCTCAGAGGAGTGGATGAAGTCAGGGACTTCTCCCTTTCCCTGAGAAACATGCAGGCCGCTGTTCCCCGTGCGCTCTCTTATTTGTTAAAGCGACTGCAGTTACACACTTTGAACTGTGGAAAGGCACCGGAGTTTCTTAGGATTTCCCCAGGCGCTTTGTTTTCCCTGGGCCAAAAGGAGCCTTCCCAATAGCTTAACGCTAACACTGCATACTCCTTCCACTTCCAGACCACGGCTACCGCAAGGCAGTTCTCCGCGGGAAAACTTCCCTTCGCGAAGGGCAGATTGGCCGAGCTCATTGCAGGAAAGCGAAACCAAATGACGCTTTTCTCATTCTAACTGCTTTCGTCCGAGGACTGGATGAAGTCCGAGTGTTCTTTTTCTCACTGAGATACACAAAATCTGCTGTTGCCTCTGAGCTCTGTTCTTGGCAAATACGTGAACCTGACATACATTCATGTGGGGAAAGACATGGCTTTGCTAGGATTTCTCTTAGCACTGGGTTTTCTCTGGGCCTCACGTCAGGGCAACACTGCATAGGATATACTCTGCCTGGAGAGAGTTTCCCGCTTGGTAGTTTGGCCTAGAAAACCCTGCTTTTGCAAGTGCCACTTGACCAGATTCAGGCAGAAAAGAGAATACAAAAAGGCCTTTTCTCCCTGGGTCCTTTCACAGTCTCTAAAAGCTAAAACTCTATAGTTGCTCCTCTGGCAGGATAAATGCACTGCAATGTAGTTTTTCAGAAGAAGCCTTGAGTTTGCGAGAGCGTAGGAGGAATTCATTGCAGGAAAGAGGAAGGCCAAAAAGTTTCTCTCCTTATGCCTGCCTTGCTCAGAGGAGTGGATGAAGTCAGGGACTTCTCCCTTTCCCTGAGAAACATGCAGGCCGCTGTTCCCCGTGCGCTCTCTTATTTGTTAAAGCGACTGCAGTTACACACTTTGAACTGTGGAAAGGCACCGGAGTTTCTTAGGATTTCCCCAGGCGCTTTGTTTTCCCTGGGCCAAAAGGAGCCTTCCCAATAGCTTAACGCTAACACTGCATACTCCTTCCACTTCCAGACCACGGCTACCGCAAGGCAGTTCTCCGCGGGAAAACTTCCCTTCGCGAAGGGCAGATTGGCCGAGCTCATTGCAGGAAAGCGAAACCAAATGACGCTTTTCTCATTCTAACTGCTTTCGTCCGAGGACTGGATGAAGTCCGAGTGTTCTTTTTCTCACTGAGATACACAAAATCTGCTGTTGCCTCTGAGCTCTGTTCTTGGCAAATACGTGAACCTGACATACATTCATGTGGGGAAAGACATGGCTTTGCTAGGATTTCTCTTAGCACTGGGTTTTCTCTGGGCCTCACGTCAGGGCAACACTGCATAGGATATACTCTGCCTGGAGAGAGTTTCCCGCTTGGTAGTTTGGCCTAGAAAACCCTGCTTTTGCAAGTGCCACTTGACCAGATTCAGGCAGAAAAGAGAATACAAAAAGGCCTTTTCTCCCTGGGTCCTTTCACAATCTCTAAAAGCTAAAACTCTATAGTTGCTCCTCTGGCAGGATAAATGCACTGCAATGTAGTTTTTCAGAAGAAGCCTTGAGTTTGCGAGAGCGTAGGAGGAATTCATTGCAGGAAAGAGGAAGGCCAAAAAGTTTCTCTCCTTATGCCTGCCTTGCTCAGAGGAGTGGATGAAGTCAGGGACTTCTCCCTTTCCCTGAGAAACATGCAGGCCGCTGTTCCCCGTGCGCTCTCTTATTTGTTAAAGCGACTGCAGTTACACACTTTGAACTGTGGAAAGGCACCGGAGTTTCTTAGGATTTCCCCAGGCGCTTTGTTTTCCCTGGGCCAAAAGGAGCCTTCACAATAGCTTAACGCTAACACTGCATACTCCTTCCACTTCCAGACCACGGCTACCGCAAGGCAGTTCTCCGCGGGAAAACTTCCCTTCGCGAAGGGCAGATTGGCCGAGCTCATTGCAGGAAAGCGAAACCAAATGACGCTTTTCTCATTCTAACTGCTTTCGTCCGAGGACTGGATGAAGTCCGAGTGTTCTTTTTCTCACTGAGATACACAAAATCTGCTGTTGCCTCTGAGCTCTGTTCTTGGCAAATACGTGAACCTGACATACATTCATGTGGGGAAAGACATGGCTTTGCTAGGATTTCTCTTAGCACTGGGTTTTCTCTGGGCCTCACGTCAGGGCAACACTGCATAGGATATACTCTGCCTGGAGAGAGTTTCCCGCTTGGTAGTTTGGCCTAGAAAACCCTGCTTTTGCAAGTGCCACTTGACCAGATTCAGGCAGAAAAGAGAATACAAAAAGGCCTTTTCTCCCTGGGTCCTTTCACAGTCTCTAAAAGCTAAAACTCTATAGTTGCTCCTCTGGCAGGATAAATGCACTGCAATGTAGTTTTTCAGAAGAAGCCTTGAGTTTGCGAGAGCGTAGGAGGAATTCATTGCAGGAAAGAGGAAGGCCAAAAAGTTTCTCTCCTTATGCCTGCCTTGCTCAGAGGAGTGGATGAAGTCAGGGACTTCTCCCTTTCCCTGAGAAACATGCAGGCCGCTGTTCCCCGTGCGCTCTCTTATTTGTTAAAGCGACTGCAGTTACACACTTTGAACTGTGGAAAGGCACCGGAGTTTCTTAGGATTTCCCCAGGCGCTTTGTTTTCCCTGGGCCAAAAGGAGCCTTCCCAATAGCTTAACGCTAACACTGCATGCTCCTTCCACTTCCAGACCACGGCTACCGCAAGGCAGTTCTCCGCGGGAAAACTTCCCTTCGCGAAGGGCAGATTGGCCGAGCTCATTGCAGGAAAGCGAAACCAAATGACGCTTTTCTCATTCTAACTGCTTTCGTCCGAGGACTGGATGAAGTCCGAGTGTTCTTTTTCTCACTGAGATACACAAAATCTGATGTTGCCTCAGAGCTCTGTTCTTGGCAAATACGTGAACCTGACATACATTCATGTGGGGAAAGACATGGCTTTGCTAGGATTTCTCTTAGCACTGGGTTTTTTCTGGGCCTCACGTCAGGGCAACACTGCATAGGATATACTCTGCCTGGAGAGAGTTTCCCGCTTGGTAGTTTGGCCTAGAAAACCCTGCTTTTGCAAGTGCCACTTGACCAGATTCAGGCAGAAAAGAGAATACAAAAAGGCCTTTTCTCCCTGGGTCCTTTCACAGTCTCTAAAAGCTAAAACTCTATAGTTGCTCCTCTGGCAGGATAAATGCACTGCAATGTAGTTTTTCAGAAGAAGCCTTGAGTTTGCGAGAGCGTAGGAGGAATTCATTGCAGGAAAGAGGAAGGCCAAAAAGTTTCTCTCCTTATGCCTGCCTTGCTCAGAGGAGTGGATGAAGTCAGGGACTTCTCCCTTTCCCTGAGAAACATGCAGGCCGCTGTTCCCCGTGCGCTCTCTTATTTGTTAAAGCGACTGCAGTTACACACTTTGAACTGTGGAAAGGCACCGGAGTTTCTTAGGATTTCCCCAGGCGCTTTGTTTTCCCTGGGCCAAAAGGAGCCTTCACAATAGCTTAACGCTAACACTGCATGCTCCTTCCACTTCCAGACCACGGCTACCGCAAGGCAGTTCTCCGCGGGAAAACTTCCCTTCGCGAAGGGCAGATTGGCCGAGCTCATTGCAGGAAAGCGAAACCAAATGACGCTTTTCTCATTCTAACTGCTTTCGTCCGAGGACTGGATGAAGTCCGAGTGTTCTTTTTCTCACTGAGATACACAAAATCTGCTGTTGCCTCTGAGCTCTGTTCTTGGCAAATACGTGAACCTGACATACATTCATGTGGGGAAAGACATGGCTTTGCTAGGATTTCTCTTAGCACTGGGTTTTCTCTGGGCCTCACGTCAGGGCAACACTGCATAGGATATACTCTGCCTGGAGAGAGTTTCCCGCTTGGTAGTTTGGCCTAGAAAACCCTGCTTTTGCAAGTGCCACTTGACCAGATTCAGGCAGAAAAGAGAATACAAAAAGGCCTTTTCTCCCTGGGTCCTTTCACAGTCTCTAAAAGCTAAAACTCTATAGTTGCTCCTCTGGCAGGATAAATGCACTGCAATGTAGTTTTTCAGAAGAAGCCTTGAGTTTGCGAGAGCGTAGGAGGAATTCATTGCAGGAAAGAGGAAGGCCAAAAAGTTTCTCTCCTTATGCCTGCCTTGCTCAGAGGAGTGGATGAAGTCAGGGACTTCTCCCTTTCCCTGAGAAACATGCAGGCCGCTGTTCCCCGTGCGCTCTCTTATTTGTTAAAGCGACTGCAGTTACACACTTTGAACTGTGGAAAGGCACCGGAGTTTCTTAGGATTTCCCCAGGCGCTTTGTTTTCCCTGGGCCAAAAGGAGCCTTCCCAATAGCTTAACGCTAACACTGCATACTCCTTCCACTTCCAGACCACGGCTACCGCAAGGCAGTTCTCCGCGGGAAAACTTCCCTTCGCGAAGGGCAGATTGGCCGAGCTCATTGCAGGAAAGCGAAACCAAATGACGCTTTTCTCATTCTAACTGCTTTCGTCCGAGGACTGGATGAAGTCCGAGTGTTCTTTTTCTCACTGAGATACACAAAATCTGCTGTTGCCTCTGAGCTCTGTTCTTGGCAAATACGTGAACCTGACATACATTCATGTGGGAAAGACATGGCTTTGCTAGGATTTCTCTTAGCACTGGGTTTTCTCTGGGCCTCACGTCAGGGCAACACTGCATAGGATATACTCTGCCTGGAGAGAGTTTCCCGCTTGGTAGTTTGGCCTAGAAAACCCTGCTTTTGCAAGTGCCACTTGACCAGATTCAGGCAGAAAAGAGAATACAAAAGGCCTTTTCTCCCTGGGTCCTTTCACAGTCCTCTAAAAGCTAAAACTCTATAGTTGCTCCTCTGGCAGGATAAATGCACTGCAATGTAGTTTTTCAGAAGAAGCCTTGAGTTTGCGAGAGCGTAGGAGGAATTCATTTGCAGGAAAGAGGAAGGCCAAAAAGTTTCTCTCCTTATGCCTGCCTTGCTCAGAGGAGTGGATGAAGTCAGGGACTTCTCCCTTTCCCTGAGAAACATGCAGGCCGCTGTTCCCCGTGCGCTCTCTTATTTGTTAAAGCGACTGCAGTTACACACTTTGAACTGTGGAAAGGCACCGGAGTTTCTTAGGATTTCCCAGGCGCTTTGTTTTCCCTGGGCCAAAAGGAGCCTTCCCAATAGCTTAACGCTAACACTGCATACTCCTTCCACTTCCAGACCACGGCTACCGCAAGGCAGTTCTCCGCGGGAAAACTTCCTTCGCGAAGGGCAGATTGGCCGAGCTCATTGCAGGAAAGCGAAACCAAATGACGCTTTTCTCATTCTAACTGCTTTCGTCCGAGGGACTGGATGAAGTCCGAGTGTTCTTTTTCTCACTGAGATACACAAAATCTGCTGTTGCCTCTGAGCTCTGTTCTTGGCAAATACGTGAACCTGACATACATTCATGTGGGAAAGACATGGCTTTGCTAGGATTTCTCTTAGCACTGGGTTTTCTCTGGGCCTCACGTCAGGGCAACACAGCATAGGATATACTCTGCCTGGAGAGAGTTTCCCGCTTGGTAGTTTGGCCTAGAAAACCCTGCTTTTGCAAGTGCCACTTGACCAGATTCAGGCAGAAAAGAGAATACAAAAAGGCCTTTTCTCCCTGGGTCCTTTCACAATCTCTAAAAGCTAAAACTCTATAGTTGCTCCTCTGGCAGGATAAATGCACTGCAATGTAGTTTTTCAGAAGAAGCCTTGAGTTTGCGAGAGCGTAGGAGGAATTCATTGCAGGAAAGAGGAAGGCCAAAAAGTTTCTCTCCTTATGCCTGCCCTTGCTCAGAGGAGTGGATGAAGTCAGGGACTTCTCCCTTTCCCTGAGAAACATGCAGGCCGCTGTTCCCGTGCGCTCTCTTATTTGTTAAAGCGACTGCAGTTACACACTTTGAACTGTGGAAAGGCACCGGAGTTTCTTAGGATTTCCCCAGGCGCTTTGTTTTCCCTGGGCCAAAAGGAGCCTTCCCAATAGCTTAACGCTAACACTGCATACTCCTTCCACTTCCAGACCACGGCTACCGCAAGGCAGTTCTCCGCGGGAAAACTTCCCTTCGCGAAGGGCAGATTGGCCGAGCTCATTGCAGGAAAGCGAAACCAAATGACGCTTTTCTCATTCTAACTGCTTTCGTCCGAGGGACTGGATGAAGTCCGAGTGTTTCTTTTTCTCACTGAGATACACAAAATCTGATGTTGCCTCTGAGCTCTGTTCTTGGCAAATACGGTGAACCTGACATACATTCATGTGGGGAAAGACATGGCTTTGCTAGGATTTCTCTTAGCACTGGGTTTTCTCTGGGCCTCACGTCAGGGCAACACTGCATAGGATATACTCTGCCTGGAGAGAGTTTCCCGCTTGGTAGTTTGGCCTAGAAAACCCTGCTTTTGCAAGTGCCACTTGACCAGATTCAGGCAGAAAAAGAGAATACAAAAAGGCCTTTTCTCCTGGGTCCTTTCACAGTCTCTAAAAGCTAAAACTCTATAGTTGCTCCTCTGGCAGGATAAATGCACTGCAATGTAGTTTTTCAGAAGAAGCCTTGAGTTTTGCGAGAGCGTAGGAGGAATTCATTGCAGGAAAGAGGAAGGCCAAAAAGTTTCTCTCCTTATGCCTGCCTTGCTCAGAGGAGTGGATGAAGTCAGGGACTTCTCCCTTTCCCTGAGAAACATGCAGGCCGCTGTTCCCCGTGCGCTCTCTTATTTGTTAAAGCGACTGCAGTTACACACTTTGAACTGTGGAAAAGGGCACCGGAGTGTCTTAGGATTTCCCCAGGCGCTTTGTTTTCCTGGGCCAAAAGGAGCCTTCCCAATAGCTTAACGCTAACACTGCATACTCCTTCCACTTCCAGACCACGGCTACCGCAAGGCAGTTCTCCGCGGGAAAACTTCCCTTCGCGAAGGGCAGATTGGCCGAGCTCATTGCAGGAAAGCGAAACCAAATGACGCTTTTCTCATTCTAACTGCTTTCGTCCGAGGACTGGATGAAGTCCGAGTGTTCTTTTTCTCACTGAGATACACAAAATCTGCTGTTGCCTCTGAGCTCTGTTCTTGGCAAATACGTGAACCTGACATACATTCATGTGGGGAAAGACATGGCTTTGCTAGGATTTCTCTTAGCACTGGGTTTTTCTCTGGGCCTCACGTCAGGGCAAACACTGCATAGGATATACTCTGCCTGGAGAGAGTTTTCCCGCTTGGTAGTTTGGCCTAGAAAACCCTGCTTTTGCAAGTGCCACTTGACCAGATTCAGGCAGAAAAGAGAATACAAAAAGGCCTTTTCTCCTGGGTCCTTTCACAATCTCTAAAAGCTAAAACTCTATAGTTGCTCCTCTGGCAGGATAAATGCACTGCAATGTAGTTTTTTCAGAAGAAGCCTTGAGTTTGCGAGAGCGTAGGAGGGAATTCATTGCAGGAAAGAGGAAAGGCCAAAAAGTTTCTCTCCTTATGCCTGCCCTTGCTCAGAGGAGTGGATGAAGTCAGGGACTTCTCCCTTTCCCTGAGAAACATGCAGGCCGCTGTTCCCCGTGCGCTCTCTTCTTTGTTAAAGCGGACTGCAGTTACACACTTTGAACTGTGGAAAGGCACCGGAGTTTTCTTAGGATTTCCCCAGGCGCTTTGTTTTCCCTGGGCCAAAAGGAGCCTTCCACAATAGCTTAACGCTAACACTGCATGCTCCTTCCACTTCCAGACCACGGCTACCGCAAGGCAGTTCTCCGCGGGAAAACTTCCCTTCGCGAAGGGCAGATTGGCCGAGCTCATTGCAGGAAAGCGAAACCAAATGACGCTTTTTCTCATTCTAACTGCTTTCGTCCGAGGACTGGATGAAGTCCGAGTGTTCTTTTTTCTCACTGAGATACACAAAATCTGCTGTTTGCCTCTGAGCTCTGTTCTTGGCAAATACGTGAACCTGACATACATTCATGTGGGGAAAGACATGGCTTTGCTAGGATTTCTCTTAGCACTGGTTTTTCTCTGGGCCTCACGTCAGGGCAACACTGCATAGGATATACTCTGCCTGGAGAGAGTTTCCCGCTTGGTAGTTTGGCCTAGAAAACCCTGCTTTTGCAAGTGCCACTTGACCAGATTCAGGCAGAAAAGAGAATACAAAAAGGCCTTTTCTCCCTGGGTCCTTTCACAGTCTCTAAAAGCTAAAAACTCTATAGTTGCTCCTCTGGCAGGATAAATGCACTGCAATGTAGTTTTTCAGAAGAAGCCTTGAGTTTGCGAGAGCGTAGGAGGAATTCATTGCAGGAAAGAGGAAGGCCAAAAAGTTTCTCTCCTTATGCCTGCCTTGCTCAGAGGAGTGGATGAAGTCAGGGACTTCTCCCTTTCCCTGAGAAACATGCAGGCCGCTGTTCCCCGTGCGCTCTCTTATTTGTTAAAGCGACTGCAGTTACACACTTTGAACTGTGGAAAGGCACCGGAGTTTCTTAGGATTTCCCCAGGCGCTTTGTTTTCCCTGGGCCAAAAGGAGCCTTCCCAATAGCTTAACGCTAACACTGCATGCTCCTTCCACTTCCAGACCACGGCTACCGCAAGGCAGTTCTCCGCGGGAAAACTTCCCTTCGCGAAGGGCAGATTGGCCGAGCTCATTGCAGGGAAAGCGAAACCAAATGACGCTTTTCTCATTCTAACTGCTTTCGTCCGAGGACTGGATGAAGTCCGAGTGTTCTTTTTCTCACTGAGATACACAAAATCTGATGTTGCCTCAGAGCTCTGTTCTTGGCAAATACGTGAACCTGACATACATTCATGTGGGGGAAAGACATGGCTTTGCTAGGATTTCTCTTAGCACTGGGTTTTTTTCTGGGCCTCACGTCAGGGCAACACTGCATAGGATATACTCTGCCTGGAGAGAGTTTCCCGCTTGGTAGTTTGGCCTAGAAAACCCTGCTTTTGCAAGTGCCACTTGACCAGATTCAGGCAGAAAAGAGAATACAAAAAGGCCTTTTCTCCCTGGGTCCTTTCACAGTCCTCTAAAAGCTAAAACTCTATAGTTGCTCCTCTGGCAGGATAAATGCACTGCAATGTAGTTTTTCAGAAGAAGCCTTGAGTTTGCGAGAGCGTAGGAGGAATTCATTGCAGGAAAGAGGAAGGCCAAAAAGTTTCTCTCCTTATGCCTGCCTTGCTCAGAGGAGTGGATGAAGTCAGGGACTTCTCCCTTTCCCTGAGAAACATGCAGGCCGCTGTTTCCCCGTGCGCTCTCTATTTGTTAAAGCGACTGCAGTTACACACTTTGAACTGTGGAAAGGCACCGGAGTTTCTTAGGATTTCCCCCAGGCGCTTTTGTTTTCCCTGGGCCAAAAGGAGCCTTCACAATAGCTTAACGCTAACACTGCATACTCCTTCCACTTCCAGACCACGGCTACCGCAAGGCAGTTCTCCGCGGGAAAACTTCCCTTCGCGAAGGGCAGATTGGCCGAGCTCATTGCAGGAAAGCGAAACCAAATGACGCTTTTCTCATTCTAACTGCTTTCGTCCGAGGACTGGATGAAGTCCGAGTGTTCTTTTTCTCACTGAGATACACAAAATCTGCTGTTGCCTCTGAGCTCTGTTCTTGGCAAATACGTGAACCTGACATACATTCATGTGGGGAAAGACATGGCTTTGCTAGGATTTCTCTTAGCACTGGGTTTTCTCTGGGCCTCACGTCAGGGCAACACTGCATAGGATATACTCTGCCTGGAGAGAGTTTCCCGCTTGGTAGTTTGGCCTAGAAAACCCTGCTTTTGCAAGTGCCACTTGACCAGATTCAGGCAGAAAGAGAATACAAAAAAGGCCTTTTTCTCCCTGGGTCCTTTCACAGTCTCTAAAAGCTAAAACTCTATAGTTGCTCCTCTGGCAGGATAAATGCACTGCAATGTAGTTTTTCAGAAGAAGCCTTGAGTTTGCGAGAGCGTAGGAGGAATTCATTGCAGGAAAGAGGAAGGCCAAAAAGTTTCTCTCCTTATGCCTGCCTTGCTCAGAGGAGTGGATGAAGTCAGGGACTTCTCCCTTTCCCTGAGAAACATGCAGGCCGCTGTTCCCCGTGCGCTCTCTTATTTGTTAAAGCGACTGCAGTTACACACTTTGAACTGTGGAAAGGCACCGGGAGTGTCTTAGGATTTCCCCAGGCGCTTTGTTTTCCCTGGGCCAAAAGGAGCCTTCCCAATAGCTTAACGCTAACACTGCATACTCCTTCCACTTCCAGACCACGGCTACCGCAAGGCAGTTCTCCGCGGGGAAAACTTCCCTTCGCGAAGGGCAGATTGGCCGAGCTCATTGCAGGAAAGCGAAACCAAATGACGCTTTTCTCATTCTTAACTGCTTTCGTCCGAGGACTGGATGAAGTCCGAGTGTTCTTTTTCTCACTGAGATACACAAAATCTGCTGTTGCCTCTGAGGCTCTGTTCTTGGCAAATACGTGAACCTGACATACATTCATGTGGGGGAAAGACCATGGCTTTGCTAGGATTTCTCTTAGCACTGGGTTTTTCTCTGGGCCTCACGTCAGGGCAACACTGCATAGGATATACTCTGCCTGGAGAGAGTTTCCCGCTTGGTAGTTTGGCCTAGAAAACCCTGCTTTTGCAAGTGCCACTTGACCAGATTCAGGCAGAAAAGAGAATACAAAAAGGCCTTTTCTCCCTGGGTCCTTTCACAATCTCTAAAAGCTAAAACTCTATAGTTGCTCCTCTGGCAGGATAAATGCACTGCAATGTAGTTTTTCAGAAGAAGCCTTGAGTTTGCGAGAGCGTAGGAGGAATTCATTGCAGGAAAGAGGAAGGCCAAAAAGTTTCTCTCCTTATGCCTGCCTTGCTCAGAGGAGTGGATGAAGTCAGGGACTTCTCCCTTTCCCTGAGAAACATGCAGGCCGCTGTTCCCCGTGCCGCTCTCTTCTTTGTTAAAGCGACTGCAGTTACACACTTTGAACTGTGGAAAGGCACCGGAGTTTCTTAGGATTTCCCCAGGCGCTTTGTTTTCCCTGGGCCAAAAGGAGCCTTCACAATAGCTTAACGCTAACACTGCATGCTCCTTCCACTTCCAGACCACGGCTACCGCAAGGCAGTTCTCCGCGGGAAAACTTCCCTTCGCGAAGGGCAGATTGGCCGAGCTCATTGCAGGAAAGCGAAACCAAATGACGCTTTTCTCATTCTAACTGCTTTCGTCCGAGGACTGGATGAAGTCCGAGTGTTCTTTTTCTCACTGAGATACACAAAATCTGCTGTTGCCTCTGAGCTCTGTTCTTGGCAAATACGTGAACCTGACATACATTCATGTGGGGAAAGACATGGCTTTGCTAGGATTTCTCTTAGCACTGGGTTTTCTCTGGGCCTCACGTCAGGGCAAACACTGCATAGGATATACTCTGCCTGGAGAGAGTTTCCCGCTTGGTAGTTTGGCCTAGAAAACCCTGCTTTTGCAAGTGCCACTTGACCAGATTCAGGCAGAAAAGAGAATACAAAAAGGCCTTTTCTCCCTGGGTCCTTTCACAGTCTCTAAAAGCTAAAACTCTATAGTTGCTCCTCTGGCAGGATAAATGCACTGCAATGTAGTTTTTCAGAAGAAGCCTTGAGTTTGCGAGAGCGTAGGAGGAATTCATTGCAGGAAAGAGGAAGGCCAAAAAGTTTCTCTCCTTATGCCTGCCTTGCTCAGAGGAGTGGATGAAGTCAGGGACTTCTCCCTTTCCCTGAGAAACATGCAGGCCGCTGTTCCCCGTGCGCTCTCTTATTTGTTAAAGCGACTGCAGTTACACACTTTGAACTGTGGAAAGGCACGGAGTTTCTTAGGATTTCCCCAGGCGCTTTGTTTTCCCTGGGCCAAAAGGAGCCTTCCCAATAGCTTAACGCTAACACTGCATGCTCCTTCCACTTCCAGGACCACGGCTACCGCAAGGGCAGTTTCTCCGCGGGAAAACTTCCCTTCGCGAAGGGCAGATTGGCCGAGCTCATTGCAGGAAAGCGAAACCAAATGACGCTTTTCTCATTCTAACTGCTTTCGTCCGAGGGACTGGATGAAGTCCGAGTGTTCTTTTTCTCACTGAGATACACAAAAATCTGATGTTGCCTCAGAGCTCTGTTCTTGGCAAATACGTGAACCTGACATACATTCATGTGGGGAAAGACATGGCTTTGCTAGGATTTTCTCTTAGCACTGGGTTTTTTTCTGGGCCTCACGTCAGGGCAACACTGCATAGGATATACTCTGCCTGGAGAGAGTTTCCCGCTTGGTAGTTTGGCCTAGAAAAACCCTGCTTTTGCAAGTGCCACTTGACCAGATTCAGGCAGAAAAGAGAATACAAAAAGGCCTTTTCTCCCTGGGTCCTTTCACAGTCTCTAAAAGCTAAAACTCTATAGTTGCTCCTCTGCAGGATAAATGCACTGCAATGTAGTTTTTCAGAAGAAGCCTTGAGTTTGCGAGAGCGTAGGAGGAATTCATTGCAGGAAAGAGGAAGGCCAAAAAAGTTTCTCTCCTTATGCCTGCCTTGCTCAGAGGAGTGGATGAAGTCAGGGACTTCTCCCTTTCCCTGAGAAACATGCAGGCCCGCTGTTCCCCGTGCGCTCTCTTATTTGTTAAAGCGACTGCAGTTACACACTTTGAACTGTGGAAGTAGGGCGACCGGAGTTTCTTAGGATTTCCCCCAGGCGCTTTGTTTTCCCTGGGCCAAAAGGAGCCTTCACAATAGCTTAACGCTAACACTGCATGCTCCTTCCACTTCCAGACCACGGCTACCGCAAGGCAGTTCTCCGCGGGAAAACTTTCCTTCGCGAAGGGCAGATTGGCCGAGCTCATTGCAGGAAAGCGAAACCAAATGACGCTTTTCTCATTCTAACTGCTTTCGTCCGAGGACTGGATGAAGTCCGAGTGTTCTTTTTCTCACTGAGATACACAAAATCTGCTGTTGCCTCTGAGCTCTGTTCTTGGCAAATACGTGAACCTGACATACATTCATGTGGGAAAGACATGGCTTTGCTAGGATTTCTCTTAGCACTGGGTTTTCTCTGGGCCTCACGTCAGGGCAACACTGCATAGGATATACTCTGCCTGGAGAGAGTTTCCCGCTTGGTAGTTTGGCCTAGAAAACCCTGCTTTTGCAAGTGCCACTTGACCAGATTCAGGCAGAAAAAGAGAATACAAAAAGGCCTTTTCTCCCTGGGTCCTTTCACAGTCTCTAAAAGCTAAAACTCTATAGTTGCTCCTCTGGCAGGATAAATGCACTGCAATGTAGTTTTTCAGAAGAAGCCTTGAGTTTGCGAGAGCGTAGGAGGAATTCATTGCAGGAAAGAGGAAGGCCAAAAAGTTTCTCTCCTTATGCCTGCCTTGCTCAGAGGAGTGGATGAAGTCAGGGACTTCTCCCTTTCCCTGAGAAACATGCAGGCCGCTGTTCCCCGTGCGCTCTCTTATTTGTTAAAGCGACTGCAGTTACCACACTTTGAACTGTGGAAAGGCACCGGAGTTTCTTAGGATTTCCCCAGGCGCTTTGTTTTCCCTGGGCCAAAAGGAGCCTTCCCAATAGCTTAACGCTAACACTGCATACTCCTTCCACTTCCAGACCACGGCTACCGCAAGGCAGTTCTCCGCGGGAAAACTTCCCTTCGCGAAGGGCAGATTGGCCGAGCTCATTGCAGGAAAGCGAAACCAAATGACGCTTTTCTCATTCTAACTGCTTTCGTCCGAGGACTGGATGAAGTCCGAGTGTTCTTTTTCTCACTGAGATACACAAAATCTGCTGTTGCCTCTGAGCTCTGTTCTTGGCAAATACGTGAACCTGACATACATTCATGTGGGGAAAGACATGGCTTTGCTAGGATTTCTCTTAGCACTGGGTTTTCTCTGGGCCTCACGTCAGGGCAACACTGGCATAGGATATACTCTGCCTGGAGAGAGTTTCCCGCTTGGTAGTTTGGCCTAGAAAACCCTGCTTTTGCAAGTGCCACTTGACCAGATTCAGGCAGAAAAGAGAATACAAAAAGGCCTTTTCTCCCTGGGTCCTTTCACAATCTCTAAAAGCTAAAAACTCTATAGTTGCTCCTCTGGCAGGATAAATGCACTGCAATGTAGTTTTTTCAGAAGAAGCCCTTGAGTTTGCGAGAGCGTAGGAGGAATTCATTGCAGGAAAGAGGAAGGGCCAAAAAGTTTCTCTCCTTATGCCTGCCTTGCTCAGAGGAGTGGATGAAGTCAGGGACTTCTCCCTTTCCCTGAGAAACATGCAGGCCGCTGTTCCCCGTGCGCTCTCTTATTTGTTAAAGCGACTGCAGTTACACACTTTGAACTGTGGAAAGGCACCGGAGTTTCTTAGGATTTCCCCAGGCGCTTTTGTTTTCCCTGGGCCAAAAGGAGCCTTCCCAATAGCTTAACGCTAACACTGCATACTCCTTCCACTTCCAGACCACGGCTACCGCAAGGCAGTTCTCCGCGGGAAAACTTCCCTTCGCGAAGGGCAGATTGGCCGAGCTCATTGCAGGAAAGCGAAACCAAATGACGCTTTTCTCATTCTAACTGCTTTCGTCCGAGGACTGGATGAAGTCCGAGTGTTCTTTTTCTCACTGAGATAACACAAAATCTGATGTTGCCTCTGAGCTCTGTTCTTGGCAAATACGTGAACCTGACATACATTCATGTGGGGAAAGACATGGCTTTGCTAGGATTTCTCTTAGCACTGGGTTTTCTCTGGGCCTCACGTCAGGGCAACACTGCATAGGATATACTCTGCCTGGAGAGAGTTTCCCGCTTGGTAGTTTGGCCTAGAAAAACCCTGCTTTTGCAAGTGCCACTTGACCAGATTCAGGCAGAAAAGAGAATACAAAAAGGCCTTTTCTCCCTGGGTCCTTTCACAGTCTCTAAAAGCTAAAACTCTATAGTTTGCTCCTCTGGCAGGATAAATGCACTGCAATGTAGTTTTTTCAGAAGAAGCCTTGAGTTTTGCGAGAGCGTAGGAGGAATTCATTGCAGGAAAGAGGAAGGCCAAAAAGTTTTCTCTCCTTATGCCTGCCTTGCTCAGAGGAGTGGATGAAGTCAGGGGACTTCTCCCTTTCCCTGAGAAACATGCAGGCCGCTGTTCCCCGTGCGCTCTCTTATTTGTTAAAGCGACTGCAGTTTACACACTTTGAACTGTGGAAAGGCACCGGAGTTTCTTAGGATTTCCCCAGGCGCTTTGTTTTCCCTGGGCCAAAAGGAGCCTTCACAATAGCTTAACGCTAACACTGCATACTCCTTCCACTTCCAGACCACGGCTACCGCAAGGCAGTTCTCCGCGGGAAAACTTCCCTTCGCGAAGGGGCAGATTGGCCGAGCTCATTGCAGGAAAGCGAAACCAAATGACGCTTTTTCTCATTCTGACTGCTTTCGTCCGAGGACTGGATGAAGTCCGAGTGTTCTTTTTCTCACTGAGATACACAAAATCTGATGTTGCCTCTGAGCTCTGTTCTTGGCAAAATACGTGAACCTGACATACATTCATGTGGGGAAAGACATGGCTTTGCTAGGATTTCTCTTAGCACTGGGTTTTTCTACTGGGTTTTCTCTGGGCCTCACGTCAGGGCAACACTGCATAGGATATACTCTGCCTGGAGAGAGTTTCCCGCTTGGTAGTTTGGCCTAGAAAACCCTGCTTTTGCAAGTGCCACTTGACCAGATTCAGGCAGAAAAGAGAATACAAAAAGGCCTTTTCTCCCTGGGTCCTTTCACAGTCTCTAAAAGCTAAAACTCTATAGTTGCTCCTCTGGCAGGATAAATGCACTGCAATGTAGTTTTTCAGAAGAAGCCTTGAGTTTGCGAGAGCGTAGGAGGAATTCATTGCAGGAAAGAGGAAGGCCAAAAAGTTTCTCTCCTTATGCCTGCCTTGCTCAGAGGAGTGGATGAAGTCAGGGACTTCTCCCTTTCCCTGAGAAACATGCAGGCCGCTGTTCCCCGTGCGCTCTCTTATTTGTTAAAGCGACTGCAGTTACACACTTTGAACTGTGGAAAGGCACCGGAGTTTCTTAGGATTTCCCCAGGCGCTTTGTTTTCCCTGGGCCAAAAGGAGCCTTCACAATAGCTTAACGCTAACACTGCATACTCCTTCCACTTCCAGACCACGGCTACCGCAAGGCAGTTCTCCGCGGGAAAACTTCCCTTCGCGAAGGGCAGATTGGCCGAGCTCATTGCAGGAAAGCGAAACCAAATGACGCTTTTCTCATTCTAACTGCTTTCGTCCGAGGACTGGATGAAGTCCGAGTGTTCTTTTTCTCACTGAGATACACAAAATCTGATGTTGCCTCTGAGCTCTGTTCTTGGCAAATACGTGAACCTGACATACATTCATGTGGGGAAAGACATGGCTTTGCTAGGATTTCTCTTAGCACTGGGTTTTCTCTGGGCCTCACGTCAGGGCAACACTGCATAGGATATACTCTGCCTGGAGAGAGTTTCCCGCTTGGTAGTTTGGCCTAGAAAACCCTGCTTTTGCAAGTGCCACTTGACCAGATTCAGGCAGAAAAGAGAATACAAAAAGGCCTTTTCTCCCTGGGTCCTTTCACAGTCTCTAAAAGCTAAAACTCTATAGTTGCTCCTCTGGCAGGATAAATGCACTGCAATGTAGTTTTTCAGAAGAAGCCTTGAGTTTGCGAGAGCGTAGGAGGAATTCATTGCAGGAAAGAGGAAGGCCAAAAAGTTTCTCTCCTTATGCCTGCCTTGCTCAGAGGAGTGGATGAAGTCAGGGACTTCTCCCTTTCCCTGAGAAACATGCAGGCCGCTGTTCCCCGTGCGCTCTCTTATTTGTTAAAGCGACTGCAGTTACACACTTTGAACTGTGGAAAGGCACCGGAGTGTCTTAGGATTTCCCCAGGCGCTTTGTTTTCCCTGGGCCAAAAGGAGCCTTCCCAATAGCTTAACGCTAACACTGCATACTCCTTCCACTTCCAGACCACGGCTACCGCAAGGCAGTTCTCCGCGGGAAAACTTCCCTTCGCGAAGGGCAGATTGGCCGAGCTCATTGCAGGAAAGCGAAACCAAATGACGCTTTTCTCATTCTAACTGCTTTCGTCCGAGGACTGGATGAAGTCCGAGTGTTCTTTTTCTCACTGAGATACACAAAATCTGCTGTTGCCTCTGAGCTCTGTTCTTGGCAAATACGTGAACCTGACATACATTCATGTGGGGAAAGACATGGCTTTGCTAGGATTTCTCTTAGCACTGGGTTTTCTCTGGGCCTCACGTCAGGGCAACACTGCATAGGATATACTCTGCCTGGAGAGAGTTTCCCGCTTGGTAGTTTGGCCTAGAAAACCCTGCTTTTGCAAGTGCCACTTGACCAGATTCAGGCAGAAAAGAGAATACAAAAAGGCCTTTTCTCCCTGGGTCCTTTCACAATCTCTAAAAGCTAAAACTCTATAGTTGCTCCTCTGGCAGGATAAATGCACTGCAATGTAGTTTTTCAGAAGAAGCCTTGAGTTTGCGAGAGCGTAGGAGGAATTCATTGCAGGAAAGAGGAAGGCCAAAAAGTTTCTCTCCTTATGCCTGCCTTGCTCAGAGGAGTGGATGAAGTCAGGGACTTCTCCCTTTCCCTGAGAAACATGCAGGCCGCTGTTCCCCGTGCGCTCTCTTCTTTGTTAAAGCGACTGCAGTTACACACTTTGAACTGTGGAAAGGCACCGGAGTTTCTTAGGATTTCCCCAGGCGCTTTGTTTTCCCTGGGCCAAAAGGAGCCTTCACAATAGCTTAACGCTAACACTGCATGCTCCTTCCACTTCCAGACCACGGCTACCGCAAGGCAGTTCTCCGCGGGAAAACTTCCCTTCGCGAAGGGCAGATTGGCCGAGCTCATTGCAGGAAAGCGAAACCAAATGACGCTTTTCTCATTCTAACTGCTTTCGTCCGAGGACTGGATGAAGTCCGAGTGTTCTTTTTCTCACTGAGATACACAAAATCTGCTGTTGCCTCTGAGCTCTGTTCTTGGCAAATACGTGAACCTGACATACATTCATGTGGGGAAAGACATGGCTTTGCTAGGATTTCTCTTAGCACTGGGTTTTCTCTGGGCCTCACGTCAGGGCAACACTGCATAGGATATACTCTGCCTGGAGAGAGTTTCCCGCTTGGTAGTTTGGCCTAGAAAACCCTGCTTTTGCAAGTGCCACTTGACCAGATTCAGGCAGAAAAGAGAATACAAAAAGGCCTTTTCTCCCTGGGTCCTTTCACAGTCTCTAAAAGCTAAAACTCTATAGTTGCTCCTCTGGCAGGATAAATGCACTGCAATGTAGTTTTTCAGAAGAAGCCTTGAGTTTGCGAGAGCGTAGGAGGAATTCATTGCAGGAAAGAGGAAGGCCAAAAAGTTTCTCTCCTTATGCCTGCCTTGCTCAGAGGAGTGGATGAAGTCAGGGACTTCTCCCTTTCCCTGAGAAACATGCAGGCCGCTGTTCCCCGTGCGCTCTCTTATTTGTTAAAGCGACTGCAGTTACACACTTTGAACTGTGGAAAGGCACCGGAGTTTCTTAGGATTTCCCCAGGCGCTTTGTTTTCCCTGGGCCAAAAGGAGCCTTCCCAATAGCTTAACGCTAACACTGCATGCTCCTTCCACTTCCAGACCACGGCTACCGCAAGGCAGTTCTCCGCGGGAAAACTTCCCTTCGCGAAGGGCAGATTGGCCGAGCTCATTGCAGGAAAGCGAAACCAAATGACGCTTTTCTCATTCTAACTGCTTTCGTCCGAGGACTGGATGAAGTCCGAGTGTTCTTTTTCTCACTGAGATACACAAAATCTGATGTTGCCTCAGAGCTCTGTTCTTGGCAAATACGTGAACCTGACATACATTCATGTGGGGAAAGACATGGCTTTGCTAGGATTTCTCTTAGCACTGGGTTTTTTCTGGGCCTCACGTCAGGGCAACACTGCATAGGATATACTCTGCCTGGAGAGAGTTTCCCGCTTGGTAGTTTGGCCTAGAAAACCCTGCTTTTGCAAGTGCCACTTGACCAGATTCAGGCAGAAAAGAGAATACAAAAAGGCCTTTTCTCCCTGGGTCCTTTCACAGTCTCTAAAAGCTAAAACTCTATAGTTGCTCCTCTGGCAGGATAAATGCACTGCAATGTAGTTTTTCAGAAGAAGCCTTGAGTTTGCGAGAGCGTAGGAGGAATTCATTGCAGGAAAGAGGAAGGCCAAAAAGTTTCTCTCCTTATGCCTGCCTTGCTCAGAGGAGTGGATGAAGTCAGGGACTTCTCCCTTTCCCTGAGAAACATGCAGGCCGCTGTTCCCCGTGCGCTCTCTTATTTGTTAAAGCGACTGCAGTTACACACTTTGAACTGTGGAAAGGCACCGGAGTTTCTTAGGATTTCCCCAGGCGCTTTGTTTTCCCTGGGCCAAAAGGAGCCTTCACAATAGCTTAACGCTAACACTGCATGCTCCTTCCACTTCCAGACCACGGCTACCGCAAGGCAGTTCTCCGCGGGAAAACTTCCCTTCGCGAAGGGCAGATTGGCCGAGCTCATTGCAGGAAAGCGAAACCAAATGACGCTTTTCTCATTCTAACTGCTTTCGTCCGAGGACTGGATGAAGTCCGAGTGTTCTTTTTCTCACTGAGATACACAAAATCTGCTGTTGCCTCTGAGCTCTGTTCTTGGCAAATACGTGAACCTGACATACATTCATGTGGGGAAAGACATGGCTTTGCTAGGATTTCTCTTAGCACTGGGTTTTCTCTGGGCCTCACGTCAGGGCAACACTGCATAGGATATACTCTGCCTGGAGAGAGTTTCCCGCTTGGTAGTTTGGCCTAGAAAACCCTGCTTTTGCAAGTGCCACTTGACCAGATTCAGGCAGAAAAGAGAATACAAAAAGGCCTTTTCTCCCTGGGTCCTTTCACAGTCTCTAAAAGCTAAAACTCTATAGTTGCTCCTCTGGCAGGATAAATGCACTGCAATGTAGTTTTTCAGAAGAAGCCTTGAGTTTGCGAGAGCGTAGGAGGAATTCATTGCAGGAAAGAGGAAGGCCAAAAAGTTTCTCTCCTTATGCCTGCCTTGCTCAGAGGAGTGGATGAAGTCAGGGACTTCTCCCTTTCCCTGAGAAACATGCAGGCCGCTGTTCCCCGTGCGCTCTCTTATTTGTTAAAGCGACTGCAGTTACACACTTTGAACTGTGGAAAGGCACCGGAGTTTCTTAGGATTTCCCCAGGCGCTTTGTTTTCCCTGGGCCAAAAGGAGCCTTCCCAATAGCTTAACGCTAACACTGCATACTCCTTCCACTTCCAGACCACGGCTACCGCAAGGCAGTTCTCCGCGGGAAAACTTCCCTTCGCGAAGGGCAGATTGGCCGAGCTCATTGCAGGAAAGCGAAACCAAATGACGCTTTTCTCATTCTAACTGCTTTCGTCCGAGGACTGGATGAAGTCCGAGTGTTCTTTTTCTCACTGAGATACACAAAATCTGCTGTTGCCTCTGAGCTCTGTTCTTGGCAAATACGTGAACCTGACATACATTCATGTGGGGAAAGACATGGCTTTGCTAGGATTTCTCTTAGCACTGGGTTTTCTCTGGGCCTCACGTCAGGGCAACACTGCATAGGATATACTCTGCCTGGAGAGAGTTTCCCGCTTGGTAGTTTGGCCTAGAAAACCCTGCTTTTGCAAGTGCCACTTGACCAGATTCAGGCAGAAAAGAGAATACAAAAAGGCCTTTTCTCCCTGGGTCCTTTCACAATCTCTAAAAGCTAAAACTCTATAGTTGCTCCTCTGGCAGGATAAATGCACTGCAATGTAGTTTTTCAGAAGAAGCCTTGAGTTTGCGAGAGCGTAGGAGGAATTCATTGCAGGAAAGAGGAAGGCCAAAAAGTTTCTCTCCTTATGCCTGCCTTGCTCAGAGGAGTGGATGAAGTCAGGGACTTCTCCCTTTCCCTGAGAAACATGCAGGCCGCTGTTCCCCGTGCGCTCTCTTATTTGTTAAAGCGACTGCAGTTACACACTTTGAACTGTGGAAAGGCACCGGAGTTTCTTAGGATTTCCCCAGGCGCTTTGTTTTCCCTGGGCCAAAAGGAGCCTTCCCAATAGCTTAACGCTAACACTGCATACTCCTTCCACTTCCAGACCACGGCTACCGCAAGGCAGTTCTCCGCGGGAAAACTTCCCTTCGCGAAGGGCAGATTGGCCGAGCTCATTGCAGGAAAGCGAAACCAAATGACGCTTTTCTCATTCTAACTGCTTTCGTCCGAGGACTGGATGAAGTCCGAGTGTTCTTTTTCTCACTGAGATACACAAAATCTGATGTTGCCTCTGAGCTCTGTTCTTGGCAAATACGTGAACCTGACATACATTCATGTGGGGAAAGACATGGCTTTGCTAGGATTTCTCTTAGCACTGGGTTTTCTCTGGGCCTCACGTCAGGGCAACACTGCATAGGATATACTCTGCCTGGAGAGAGTTTCCCGCTTGGTAGTTTGGCCTAGAAAACCCTGCTTTTGCAAGTGCCACTTGACCAGATTCAGGCAGAAAAGAGAATACAAAAAGGCCTTTTCTCCCTGGGTCCTTTCACAGTCTCTAAAAGCTAAAACTCTATAGTTGCTCCTCTGGCAGGATAAATGCACTGCAATGTAGTTTTTCAGAAGAAGCCTTGAGTTTGCGAGAGCGTAGGAGGAATTCATTGCAGGAAAGAGGAAGGCCAAAAAGTTTCTCTCCTTATGCCTGCCTTGCTCAGAGGAGTGGATGAAGTCAGGGACTTCTCCCTTTCCCTGAGAAACATGCAGGCCGCTGTTCCCCGTGCGCTCTCTTATTTGTTAAAGCGACTGCAGTTACACACTTTGAACTGTGGAAAGGCACCGGAGTTTCTTAGGATTTCCCCAGGCGCTTTGTTTTCCCTGGGCCAAAAGGAGCCTTCACAATAGCTTAACGCTAACACTGCATACTCCTTCCACTTCCAGACCACGGCTACCGCAAGGCAGTTCTCCGCGGGAAAACTTCCCTTCGCGAAGGGCAGATTGGCCGAGCTCATTGCAGGAAAGCGAAACCAAATGACGCTTTTCTCATTCTGACTGCTTTCGTCCGAGGACTGGATGAAGTCCGAGTGTTCTTTTTCTCACTGAGATACACAAAATCTGATGTTGCCTCTGAGCTCTGTTCTTGGCAAATACGTGAACCTGACATACATTCATGTGGGGAAAGACATGGCTTTGCTAGGATTTCTCTTAGCACTGGGTTTTCTCTGGGCCTCACGTCAGGGCAACACTGCATAGGATATACTCTGCCTGGAGAGAGTTTCCCGCTTGGTAGTTTGGCCTAGAAAACCCTGCTTTTGCAAGTGCCACTTGACCAGATTCAGGCAGAAAAGAGAATACAAAAAGGCCTTTTCTCCCTGGGTCCTTTCACAGTCTCTAAAAGCTAAAACTCTATAGTTGCTCCTCTGGCAGGATAAATGCACTGCAATGTAGTTTTTCAGAAGAAGCCTTGAGTTTGCGAGAGCGTAGGAGGAATTCATTGCAGGAAAGAGGAAGGCCAAAAAGTTTCTCTCCTTATGCCTGCCTTGCTCAGAGGAGTGGATGAAGTCAGGGACTTCTCCCTTTCCCTGAGAAACATGCAGGCCGCTGTTCCCCGTGCGCTCTCTTATTTGTTAAAGCGACTGCAGTTACACACTTTGAACTGTGGAAAGGCACCGGAGTTTCTTAGGATTTCCCCAGGCGCTTTGTTTTCCCTGGGCCAAAAGGAGCCTTCACAATAGCTTAACGCTAACACTGCATACTCCTTCCACTTCCAGACCACGGCTACCGCAAGGCAGTTCTCCGCGGGAAAACTTCCCTTCGCGAAGGGCAGATTGGCCGAGCTCATTGCAGGAAAGCGAAACCAAATGACGCTTTTCTCATTCTAACTGCTTTCGTCCGAGGACTGGATGAAGTCCGAGTGTTCTTTTTCTCACTGAGATACACAAAATCTGCTGTTGCCTCTGAGCTCTGTTCTTGGCAAATACGTGAACCTGACATACATTCATGTGGGGAAAGACATGGCTTTGCTAGGATTTCTCTTAGCACTGGGTTTTCTCTGGGCCTCACGTCAGGGCAACACTGCATAGGATATACTCTGCCTGGAGAGAGTTTCCCGCTTGGTAGTTTGGCCTAGAAAACCCTGCTTTTGCAAGTGCCACTTGACCAGATTCAGGCAGAAAAGAGAATACAAAAAGGCCTTTTCTCCCTGGGTCCTTTCACAGTCTCTAAAAGCTAAAACTCTATAGTTGCTCCTCTGGCAGGATAAATGCACTGCAATGTAGTTTTTCAGAAGAAGCCTTGAGTTTGCGAGAGCGTAGGAGGAATTCATTGCAGGAAAGAGGAAGGCCAAAAAGTTTCTCTCCTTATGCCTGCCTTGCTCAGAGGAGTGGATGAAGTCAGGGACTTCTCCCTTTCCCTGAGAAACATGCAGGCCGCTGTTCCCCGTGCGCTCTCTTATTTGTTAAAGCGACTGCAGTTACACACTTTGAACTGTGGAAAGGCACCGGAGTTTCTTAGGATTTCCCCAGGCGCTTTGTTTTCCCTGGGCCAAAAGGAGCCTTCACAATAGCTTAACGCTAACACTGCATACTCCTTCCACTTCCAGACCACGGCTACCGCAAGGCAGTTCTCCGCGGGAAAACTTCCCTTCGCGAAGGGCAGATTGGCCGAGCTCATTGCAGGAAAGCGAAACCAAATGACGCTTTTCTCATTCTAACTGCTTTCGTCCGAGGACTGGATGAAGTCCGAGTGTTCTTTTTCTCACTGAGATACACAAAATCTGCTGTTGCCTCTGAGCTCTGTTCTTGGCAAATACGTGAACCTGACATACATTCATGTGGGGAAAGACATGGCTTTGCTAGGATTTCTCTTAGCACTGGGTTTTCTCTGGGCCTCACGTCAGGGCAACACTGCATAGGATATACTCTGCCTGGAGAGAGTTTCCCGCTTGGTAGTTTGGCCTAGAAAACCCTGCTTTTGCAAGTGCCACTTGACCAGATTCAGGCAGAAAAGAGAATACAAAAAGGCCTTTTCTCCCTGGGTCCTTTCACAATCTCTAAAAGCTAAAACTCTATAGTTGCTCCTCTGGCAGGATAAATGCACTGCAATGTAGTTTTTCAGAAGAAGCCTTGAGTTTGCGAGAGCGTAGGAGGAATTCATTGCAGGAAAGAGGAAGGCCAAAAAGTTTCTCTCCTTATGCCTGCCTTGCTCAGAGGAGTGGATGAAGTCAGGGACTTCTCCCTTTCCCTGAGAAACATGCAGGCCGCTGTTCCCCGTGCGCTCTCTTCTTTGTTAAAGCGACTGCAGTTACACACTTTGAACTGTGGAAAGGCACCGGAGTGTCTTAGGATTTCCCCAGGCGCTTTGTTTTCCCTGGGCCAAAAGGAGCCTTCACAATAGCTTAACGCTAACACTGCATACTCCTTCCACTTCCAGACCACGGCTACCGCAAGGCAGTTCTCCGCGGGAAAACTTCCCTTCGCGAAGGGCAGATTGGCCGAGCTCATTGCAGGAAAGCGAAACCAAATGACGCTTTTCTCATTCTGACTGCTTTCGTCCGAGGACTGGATGAAGTCCGAGTGTTCTTTTTCTCACTGAGATACACAAAATCTGATGTTGCCTCTGAGCTCTGTTCTTGGCAAATACGTGAACCTGACATACATTCATGTGGGGAAAGACATGGCTTTGCTAGGATTTCTCTTAGCACTGGGTTTTCTCTGGGCCTCACGTCAGGGCAACACTGCATAGGATATACTCTGCCTGGAGAGAGTTTCCCGCTTGGTAGTTTGGCCTAGAAAACCCTGCTTTTGCAAGTGCCACTTGACCAGATTCAGGCAGAAAAGAGAATACAAAAAGGCCTTTTCTCCCTGGGTCCTTTCACAATCTCTAAAAGCTAAAACTCTATAGTTGCTCCTCTGGCAGGATAAATGCACTGCAATGTAGTTTTTCAGAAGAAGCCTTGAGTTTGCGAGAGCGTAGGAGGAATTCATTGCAGGAAAGAGGAAGGCCAAAAAGTTTCTCTCCTTATGCCTGCCTTGCTCAGAGGAGTGGATGAAGTCAGGGACTTCTCTCTTTCCCTGAGAAACATGCAGGCCGCTGTTCCCCGTGCGCTCTCTTATTTGTTAAAGCGACTGCAGTTAAACACTTTGAACTGTGGAAAGGCACCGGAGTTTCTTAGGATTTCCCCAGGCGCTTTGTTTTCCCTGGGCCAAAAGGAGCCTTCACAATAGCTTAACGCTAACACTGCATACTCCTTCCACTTCCAGACCACGGCTACCGCAAGGCAGTTCTCCGCGGGAAAACTTCCCTTCGCGAAGGGCAGATTGGCCGAGCTCATTGCAGGAAAGCGAAACCAAATGACGCTTTTCTCATTCTGACTGCTTTCGTCCGAGGACTGGATGAAGTCCGAGTGTTCTTTTTCTCACTGAGATACACAAAATCTGCTGTTGCCTCTGAGCTCTGTTCTTGGCAAATACGTGAACCTGACATACATTCATGTGGGGAAAGACATGGCTTTGCTAGGATTTCTCTTAGCACTGGGTTTTCTCTGGGCCTCACGTCAGGGCAACACTGCATAGGATATACTCTGCCTGGAGAGAGTTTCCCGCTTGGTAGTTTGGCCTAGAAAACCCTGCTTTTGCAAGTGCCACTTGACCAGATTCAGGCAGAAAAGAGAATACAAAAAGGCCTTTTCTCCCTGGGTCCTTTCACAATCTCTAAAAGCTAAAACTCTATAGTTGCTCCTCTGGCAGGATAAATGCACTGCAATGTAGTTTTTCAGAAGAAGCCTTGAGTTTGCGAGAGCGTAGGAGGAATTCATTGCAGGAAAGAGGAAGGCCAAAAAGTTTCTCTCCTTATGCCTGCCTTGCTCAGAGGAGTGGATGAAGTCAGGGACTTCTCCCTTTCCCTGAGAAACATGCAGGCCGCTGTTCCCCGTGCGCTCTCTTATTTGTTAAAGCGACTGCAGTTACACACTTTGAACTGTGGAAAGGCACCGGAGTTTCTTAGGATTTCCCCAGGCGCTTTGTTTTCCCTGGGCCAAAAGGAGCCTTCACAATAGCTTAACGCTAACACTGCATGCTCCTTCCACTTCCAGACCACGGCTACCGCAAGGCAGTTCTCCGCGGGAAAACTTCCCTTCGCGAAGGGCAGATTGGCCGAGCTCATTGCAGGAAAGCGAAACCAAATGACGCTTTTCTCATTCTAACTGCTTTCGTCCGAGGACTGGATGAAGTCCGAGTGTTCTTTTTCTCACTGAGATACACAAAATCTGCTGTTGCCTCTGAGCTCTGTTCTTGGCAAATACGTGAACCTGACATACATTCATGTGGGGAAAGACATGGCTTTGCTAGGATTTCTCTTAGCACTGGGTTTTCTCTGGGCCTCACGTCAGGGCAACACTGCATAGGATATACTCTGCCTGGAGAGAGTTTCCCGCTTGGTAGTTTGGCCTAGAAAACCCTGCTTTTGCAAGTGCCACTTGACCAGATTCAGGCAGAAAAGAGAATACAAAAAGGCCTTTTCTCCCTGGGTCCTTTCACAATCTCTAAAAGCTAAAACTCTATAGTTGCTCCTCTGGCAGGATAAATGCACTGCAATGTAGTTTTTCAGAAGAAGCCTTGAGTTTGCGAGAGCGTAGGAGGAATTCATTGCAGGAAAGAGGAAGGCCAAAAAGTTTCTCTCCTTATGCCTGCCTTGCTCAGAGGAGTGGATGAAGTCAGGGACTTCTCCCTTTCCCTGAGAAACATGCAGGCCGCTGTTCCCCGTGCGCTCTCTTATTTGTTAAAGCGACTGCAGTTACACACTTTGAACTGTGGAAAGGCACCGGAGTTTCTTAGGATTTCCCCAGGCGCTTTGTTTTCCCTGGGCCAAAAGGAGCCTTCCCAATAGCTTAACGCTAACACTGCATACTCCTTCCACTTCCAGACCACGGCTACCGCAAGGCAGTTCTCCGCGGGAAAACTTCCCTTCGCGAAGGGCAGATTGGCCGAGCTCATTGCAGGAAAGCGAAACCAAATGACGCTTTTCTCATTCTAACTGCTTTCGTCCGAGGACTGGATGAAGTCCGAGTGTTCTTTTTCTCACTGAGATACACAAAATCTGCTGTTGCCTCAGAGCTCTGTTCTTGGCAAATACGTGAACCTGACATACATTCATGTGGGGAAAGACATGGCTTTGCTAGGATTTCTCTTAGCACTGGGTTTTCTCTGGGCCTCACGTCAGGGCAACACTGCATAGGATATACTCTGCCTGGAGAGAGTTTCCCGCTTGGTAGTTTGGCCTAGAAAACCCTGCTTTTGCAAGTGCCACTTGACCAGATTCAGGCAGAAAAGAGAATACAAAAAGGCCTTTTCTCCCTGGGTCCTTTCACAGTCTCTAAAAGCTAAAACTCTATAGTTGCTCCTCTGGCAGGATAAATGCACTGCAATGTAGTTTTTCAGAAGAAGCCTTGAGTTTGCGAGAGCGTAGGAGGAATTCATTGCAGGAAAGAGGAAGGCCAAAAAGTTTCTCTCCTTATGCCTGCCTTGCTCAGAGGAGTGGATGAAGTCAGGGACTTCTCCCTTTCCCTGAGAAACATGCAGGCCGCTGTTCCCCGTGCGCTCTCTTATTTGTTAAAGCGACTGCAGTTACACACTTTGAACTGTGGAAAGGCACCGGAGTTTCTTAGGATTTCCCCAGGCGCTTTGTTTTCCCTGGGCCAAAAGGAGCCTTCACAATAGCTTAACGCTAACACTGCATACTCCTTCCACTTCCAGACCACGGCTACCGCAAGGCAGTTCTCCGCGGGAAAACTTCCCTTCGCGAAGGGCAGATTGGCCGAGCTCATTGCAGGAAAGCGAAACCAAATGACGCTTTTCTCATTCTAACTGCTTTCGTCCGAGGACTGGATGAAGTCCGAGTGTTCTTTTTCTCACTGAGATACACAAAATCTGCTGTTGCCTCAGAGCTCTGTTCTTGGCAAATACGTGAACCTGACATACATTCATGTGGGGAAAGACATGGCTTTGCTAGGATTTCTCTTAGCACTGGGTTTTCTCTGGGCCTCACGTCAGGGCAACACTGCATAGGATATACTCTGCCTGGAGAGAGTTTCCCGCTTGGTAGTTTGGCCTAGAAAACCCTGCTTTTGCAAGTGCCACTTGACCAGATTCAGGCAGAAAAGAGAATACAAAAAGGCCTTTTCTCCCTGGGTCCTTTCACAATCTCTAAAAGCTAAAACTCTATAGTTGCTCCTCTGGCAGGATAAATGCACTGCAATGTAGTTTTTCAGAAGAAGCCTTGAGTTTGCGAGAGCGTAGGAGGAATTCATTGCAGGAAAGAGGAAGGCCAAAAAGTTTCTCTCCTTATGCCTGCCTTGCTCAGAGGAGTGGATGAAGTCAGGGACTTCTCCCTTTCCCTGAGAAACATGCAGGCCGCTGTTCCCCGTGCGCTCTCTTATTTGTTAAAGCGACTGCAGTTACACACTTTGAACTGTGGAAAGGCACCGGAGTTTCTTAGGATTTCCCCAGGCGCTTTGTTTTCCCTGGGCCAAAAGGAGCCTTCCCAATAGCTTAACGCTAACACTGCATACTCCTTCCACTTCCAGACCACGGCTACCGCAAGGCAGTTCTCCGCGGGAAAACTTCCCTTCGCGAAGGGCAGATTGGCCGAGCTCATTGCAGGAAAGCGAAACCAAATGACGCTTTTCTCATTCTAACTGCTTTCGTCCGAGGACTGGATGAAGTCCGAGTGTTCTTTTTCTCACTGAGATACACAAAATCTGCTGTTGCCTCTGAGCTCTGTTCTTGGCAAATACGTGAACCTGACATACATTCATGTGGGGAAAGACATGGCTTTGCTAGGATTTCTCTTAGCACTGGGTTTTCTCTGGGCCTCACGTCAGGGCAACACTGCATAGGATATACTCTGCCTGGAGAGAGTTTCCCGCTTGGTAGTTTGGCCTAGAAAACCCTGCTTTTGCAAGTGCCACTTGACCAGATTCAGGCAGAAAAGAGAATACAAAAAGGCCTTTTCTCCCTGGGTCCTTTCACAATCTCTAAAAGCTAAAACTCTATAGTTGCTCCTCTGGCAGGATAAATGCACTGCAATGTAGTTTTTCAGAAGAAGCCTTGAGTTTGCGAGAGCGTAGGAGGAATTCATTGCAGGAAAGAGGAAGGCCAAAAAGTTTCTCTCCTTATGCCTGCCTTGCTCAGAGGAGTGGATGAAGTCAGGGACTTCTCCCTTTCCCTGAGAAACATGCAGGCCGCTGTTCCCCGTGCGCTCTCTTATTTGTTAAAGCGACTGCAGTTACACACTTTGAACTGTGGAAAGGCACCGGAGTTTCTTAGGATTTCCCCAGGCGCTTTGTTTTCCCTGGGCCAAAAGGAGCCTTCCCAATAGCTTAACGCTAACACTGCATACTCCTTCCACTTCCAGACCACGGCTACCGCAAGGCAGTTCTCCGCGGGAAAACTTCCCTTCGCGAAGGGCAGATTGGCCGAGCTCATTGCAGGAAAGCGAAACCAAATGACGCTTTTCTCATTCTAACTGCTTTCGTCCGAGGACTGGATGAAGTCCGAGTGTTCTTTTTCTCACTGAGATACACAAAATCTGCTGTTGCCTCTGAGCTCTGTTCTTGGCAAATACGTGAACCTGACATACATTCATGTGGGGAAAGACATGGCTTTGCTAGGATTTCTCTTAGCACTGGGTTTTCTCTGGGCCTCACGTCAGGGCAACACTGCATAGGATATACTCTGCCTGGAGAGAGTTTCCCGCTTGGTAGTTTGGCCTAGAAAACCCTGCTTTTGCAAGTGCCACTTGACCAGATTCAGGCAGAAAAGAGAATACAAAAAGGCCTTTTCTCCCTGGGTCCTTTCACAATCTCTAAAAGCTAAAACTCTATAGTTGCTCCTCTGGCAGGATAAATGCACTGCAATGTAGTTTTTCAGAAGAAGCCTTGAGTTTGCGAGAGCGTAGGAGGAATTCATTGCAGGAAAGAGGAAGGCCAAAAAGTTTCTCTCCTTATGCCTGCCTTGCTCAGAGGAGTGGATGAAGTCAGGGACTTCTCCCTTTCCCTGAGAAACATGCAGGCCGCTGTTCCCCGTGCGCTCTCTTATTTGTTAAAGCGACTGCAGTTACACACTTTGAACTGTGGAAAGGCACCGGAGTTTCTTAGGATTTCCCCAGGCGCTTTGTTTTCCCTGGGCCAAAAGGAGCCTTCCCAATAGCTTAACGCTAACACTGCATACTCCTTCCACTTCCAGACCACGGCTACCGCAAGGCAGTTCTCCGCGGGAAAACTTCCCTTCGCGAAGGGCAGATTGGCCGAGCTCATTGCAGGAAAGCGAAACCAAATGACGCTTTTCTCATTCTAACTGCTTTCGTCCGAGGACTGGATGAAGTCCGAGTGTTCTTTTTCTCACTGAGATACACAAAATCTGCTGTTGCCTCAGAGCTCTGTTCTTGGCAAATACGTGAACCTGACATACATTCATGTGGGGAAAGACATGGCTTTGCTAGGATTTCTCTTAGCACTGGGTTTTCTCTGGGCCTCACGTCAGGGCAACACTGCATAGGATATACTCTGCCTGGAGAGAGTTTCCCGCTTGGTAGTTTGGCCTAGAAAACCCTGCTTTTGCAAGTGCCACTTGACCAGATTCAGGCAGAAAAGAGAATACAAAAAGGCCTTTTCTCCCTGGGTCCTTTCACAGTCTCTAAAAGCTAAAACTCTATAGTTGCTCCTCTGGCAGGATAAATGCACTGCAATGTAGTTTTTCAGAAGAAGCCTTGAGTTTGCGAGAGCGTAGGAGGAATTCATTGCAGGAAAGAGGAAGGCCAAAAAGTTTCTCTCCTTATGCCTGCCTTGCTCAGAGGAGTGGATGAAGTCAGGGACTTCTCCCTTTCCCTGAGAAACATGCAGGCCGCTGTTCCCCGTGCGCTCTCTTATTTGTTAAAGCGACTGCAGTTACACACTTTGAACTGTGGAAAGGCACCGGAGTTTCTTAGGATTTCCCCAGGCGCTTTGTTTTCCCTGGGCCAAAAGGAGCCTTCACAATAGCTTAACGCTAACACTGCATACTCCTTCCACTTCCAGACCACGGCTACCGCAAGGCAGTTCTCCGCGGGAAAACTTCCCTTCGCGAAGGGCAGATTGGCCGAGCTCATTGCAGGAAAGCGAAACCAAATGACGCTTTTCTCATTCTAACTGCTTTCGTCCGAGGACTGGATGAAGTCCGAGTGTTCTTTTTCTCACTGAGATACACAAAATCTGCTGTTGCCTCAGAGCTCTGTTCTTGGCAAATACGTGAACCTGACATACATTCATGTGGGGAAAGACATGGCTTTGCTAGGATTTCTCTTAGCACTGGGTTTTCTCTGGGCCTCACGTCAGGGCAACACTGCATAGGATATACTCTGCCTGGAGAGAGTTTCCCGCTTGGTAGTTTGGCCTAGAAAACCCTGCTTTTGCAAGTGCCACTTGACCAGATTCAGGCAGAAAAGAGAATACAAAAAGGCCTTTTCTCCCTGGGTCCTTTCACAGTCTCTAAAAGCTAAAACTCTATAGTTGCTCCTCTGGCAGGATAAATGCACTGCAATGTAGTTTTTCAGAAGAAGCCTTGAGTTTGCGAGAGCGTAGGAGGAATTCATTGCAGGAAAGAGGAAGGCCAAAAAGTTTCTCTCCTTATGCCTGCCTTGCTCAGAGGAGTGGATGAAGTCAGGGACTTCTCCCTTTCCCTGAGAAACATGCAGGCCGCTGTTCCCCGTGCGCTCTCTTATTTGTTAAAGCGACTGCAGTTACACACTTTGAACTGTGGAAAGGCACCGGAGTTTCTTAGGATTTCCCCAGGCGCTTTGTTTTCCCTGGGCCAAAAGGAGCCTTCACAATAGCTTAACGCTAACACTGCATACTCCTTCCACTTCCAGACCACGGCTACCGCAAGGCAGTTCTCCGCGGGAAAACTTCCCTTCGCGAAGGGCAGATTGGCCGAGCTCATTGCAGGAAAGCGAAACCAAATGACGCTTTTCTCATTCTAACTGCTTTCGTCCGAGGACTGGATGAAGTCCGAGTGTTCTTTTTCTCACTGAGATACACAAAATCTGCTGTTGCCTCTGAGCTCTGTTCTTGGCAAATACGTGAACCTGACATACATTCATGTGGGGAAAGACATGGCTTTGCTAGGATTTCTCTTAGCACTGGGTTTTCTCTGGGCCTCACGTCAGGGCAACACTGCATAGGATATACTCTGCCTGGAGAGAGTTTCCCGCTTGGTAGTTTGGCCTAGAAAACCCTGCTTTTGCAAGTGCCACTTGACCAGATTCAGGCAGAAAAGAGAATACAAAAAGGCCTTTTCTCCCTGGGTCCTTTCACAATCTCTAAAAGCTAAAACTCTATAGTTGCTCCTCTGGCAGGATAAATGCACTGCAATGTAGTTTTTCAGAAGAAGCCTTGAGTTTGCGAGAGCGTAGGAGGAATTCATTGCAGGAAAGAGGAAGGCCAAAAAGTTTCTCTCCTTATGCCTGCCTTGCTCAGAGGAGTGGATGAAGTCAGGGACTTCTCCCTTTCCCTGAGAAACATGCAGGCCGCTGTTCCCCGTGCGCTCTCTTATTTGTTAAAGCGACTGCAGTTACACACTTTGAACTGTGGAAAGGCACCGGAGTTTCTTAGGATTTCCCCAGGCGCTTTGTTTTCCCTGGGCCAAAAGGAGCCTTCCCAATAGCTTAACGCTAACACTGCATACTCCTTCCACTTCCAGACCACGGCTACCGCAAGGCAGTTCTCCGCGGGAAAACTTCCCTTCGCGAAGGGCAGATTGGCCGAGCTCATTGCAGGAAAGCGAAACCAAATGACGCTTTTCTCATTCTAACTGCTTTCGTCCGAGGACTGGATGAAGTCCGAGTGTTCTTTTTCTCACTGAGATACACAAAATCTGCTGTTGCCTCTGAGCTCTGTTCTTGGCAAATACGTGAACCTGACATACATTCATGTGGGGAAAGACATGGCTTTGCTAGGATTTCTCTTAGCACTGGGTTTTCTCTGGGCCTCACGTCAGGGCAACACTGCATAGGATATACTCTGCCTGGAGAGAGTTTCCCGCTTGGTAGTTTGGCCTAGAAAACCCTGCTTTTGCAAGTGCCACTTGACCAGATTCAGGCAGAAAAGAGAATACAAAAAGGCCTTTTCTCCCTGGGTCCTTTCACAGTCTCTAAAAGCTAAAACTCTATAGTTGCTCCTCTGGCAGGATAAATGCACTGCAATGTAGTTTTTCAGAAGAAGCCTTGAGTTTGCGAGAGCGTAGGAGGAATTCATTGCAGGAAAGAGGAAGGCCAAAAAGTTTCTCTCCTTATGCCTGCCTTGCTCAGAGGAGTGGATGAAGTCAGGGACTTCTCCCTTTCCCTGAGAAACATGCAGGCCGCTGTTCCCCGTGCGCTCTCTTATTTGTTAAAGCGACTGCAGTTACACACTTTGAACTGTGGAAAGGCACCGGAGTTTCTTAGGATTTCCCCAGGCGCTTTGTTTTCCCTGGGCCAAAAGGAGCCTTCCCAATAGCTTAACGCTAACACTGCATACTCCTTCCACTTCCAGACCACGGCTACCGCAAGGCAGTTCTCCGCGGGAAAACTTCCCTTCGCGAAGGGCAGATTGGCCGAGCTCATTGCAGGAAAGCGAAACCAAATGACGCTTTTCTCATTCTAACTGCTTTCGTCCGAGGACTGGATGAAGTCCGAGTGTTCTTTTTCTCACTGAGATACACAAAATCTGCTGTTGCCTCTGAGCTCTGTTCTTGGCAAATACGTGAACCTGACATACATTCATGTGGGGAAAGACATGGCTTTGCTAGGATTTCTCTTAGCACTGGGTTTTCTCTGGGCCTCACGTCAGGGCAACACTGCATAGGATATACTCTGCCTGGAGAGAGTTTCCCGCTTGGTAGTTTGGCCTAGAAAACCCTGCTTTTGCAAGTGCCACTTGACCAGATTCAGGCAGAAAAGAGAATACAAAAAGGCCTTTTCTCCCTGGGTCCTTTCACAATCTCTAAAAGCTAAAACTCTATAGTTGCTCCTCTGGCAGGATAAATGCACTGCAATGTAGTTTTTCAGAAGAAGCCTTGAGTTTGCGAGAGCGTAGGAGGAATTCATTGCAGGAAAGAGGAAGGCCAAAAAGTTTCTCTCCTTATGCCTGCCTTGCTCAGAGGAGTGGATGAAGTCAGGGACTTCTCCCTTTCCCTGAGAAACATGCAGGCCGCTGTTCCCCGTGCGCTCTCTTATTTGTTAAAGCGACTGCAGTTACACACTTTGAACTGTGGAAAGGCACCGGAGTTTCTTAGGATTTCCCCAGGCGCTTTGTTTTCCCTGGGCCAAAAGGAGCCTTCCCAATAGCTTAACGCTAACACTGCATACTCCTTCCACTTCCAGACCACGGCTACCGCAAGGCAGTTCTCCGCGGGAAAACTTCCCTTCGCGAAGGGCAGATTGGCCGAGCTCATTGCAGGAAAGCGAAACCAAATGACGCTTTTCTCATTCTAACTGCTTTCGTCCGAGGACTGGATGAAGTCCGAGTGTTCTTTTTCTCACTGAGATACACAAAATCTGCTGTTGCCTCTGAGCTCTGTTCTTGGCAAATACGTGAACCTGACATACATTCATGTGGGGAAAGACATGGCTTTGCTAGGATTTCTCTTAGCACTGGGTTTTCTCTGGGCCTCACGTCAGGGCAACACTGCATAGGATATACTCTGCCTGGAGAGAGTTTCCCGCTTGGTAGTTTGGCCTAGAAAACCCTGCTTTTGCAAGTGCCACTTGACCAGATTCATAGAGAGATAGTATTTACAAAAAGGCCTTTTCTCCCTGGGTCCTTTCACAGTCTCTAAAAGCTAAAACTCTATAGTTGCTCCTCTGGCAGGATAAATGCACTGCAATGTAGTTTTTCAGAAGAAGCCTTGAGTTTGCGAGAGCGTAGGAGGAATTCATTGCAGGAAAGAGGAAGGCCAAAAAGTTTCTCTCCTTATGCCTGCCTTGCTCAGAGGAGTGGATGAAGTCAGGGACTTCTCCCTTTCCCTGAGAAACATGCAGGCCGCTGTTCCCCGTGCGCTCTCTTATTTGTTAAAGCGACTGCAGTTACACACTTTGAACTGTGGAAAGGCACCGGAGTTTCTTAGGATTTCCCCAGGCGCTTTGTTTTCCCTGGGCCAAAAGGAGCCTTCCCAATAGCTTAACGCTAACACTGCATACTCCTTCCACTTCCAGACCACGGCTACCGCAAGGCAGTTCTCCGCGGGAAAACTTCCCTTCGCGAAGGGCAGATTGGCCGAGCTCATTGCAGGAAAGCGAAACCAAATGACGCTTTTCTCATTCTAACTGCTTTCGTCCGAGGACTGGATGAAGTCCGAGTGTTCTTTTTCTCACTGAGATACACAAAATCTGCTGTTGCCTCTGAGCTCTGTTCTTGGCAAATACGTGAACCTGACATACATTCATGTGGGGAAAGACATGGCTTTGCTAGGATTTCTCTTAGCACTGGGTTTTCTCTGGGCCTCACGTCAGGGCAACACTGCATAGGATATACTCTGCCTGGAGAGAGTTTCCCGCTTGGTAGTTTGGCCTAGAAAACCCTGCTTTTGCAAGTGCCACTTGACCAGATTCAGGCAGAAAGAGAATACAAAAAGGCCTTTTCTCCCTGGGTCCTTTCACAGTCTCTAAAAGCTAAAACTCTATAGTTGCTCCTCTGGCAGGATAAATGCACTGCAATGTAGTTTTTCAGAAGAAGCCTTGAGTTTGCGAGAGCGTAGGAGGAATTCATTGCAGGAAAGAGGAAGGCCAAAAAGTTTCTCTCCTTATGCCTGCCTTGCTCAGAGGAGTGGATGAAGTCAGGGACTTCTCCCTTTCCCTGAGAAACATGCAGGCCGCTGTTCCCCGTGCGCTCTCTTCTTTGTTAAAGCGACTGCAGTTACACACTTTGAACTGTGGAAAGGCACCGGAGTTTCTTAGGATTTCCCCAGGCGCTTTGTTTTCCCTGGGCCAAAAGGAGCCTTCCCAATAGCTTAACGCTAACACTGCATGCTCCTTCCACTTCCAGACCACGGCTACCGCAAGGCAGTTCTCCGCGGGAAAACTTCCCTTCGCGAAGGGCAGATTGGCCGAGCTCATTGCAGGAAAGCGAAACCAAATGACGCTTTTCTCATTCTAACTGCTTTCGTCCGAGGACTGGATGAAGTCCGAGTGTTCTTTTTCTCACTGAGATACACAAAATCTGATGTTGCCTCAGAGCTCTGTTCTTGGCAAATACGTGAACCTGACATACATTCATGTGGGGAAAGACATGGCTTTGCTAGGATTTCTCTTAGCACTGGTTTTTTCTGGGCCTCACGTCAGGGCAACACTGCATAGGATATACTCTGCCTGGAGAGAGTTTCCCGCTTGGTAGTTTGGCCTAGAAAACCCTGCTTTTGCAAGTGCCACTTGACCAGATTCAGGCAGAAAAGAGAATACAAAAAGGCCTTTTCTCCCTGGGTCCTTTCACAGTCTCTAAAAGCTAAAACTCTATAGTTGCTCCTCTGGCAGGATAAATGCACTGCAATGTAGTTTTTCAGAAGAAGCCTTGAGTTTGCGAGAGCGTAGGAGGAATTCATTGCAGGAAAGAGGAAGGCCAAAAAGTTTCTCTCCTTATGCCTGCCTTGCTCAGAGGAGTGGATGAAGTCAGGGACTTCTCCCTTTCCCTGAGAAACATGCAGGCCGCTGTTCCCCGTGCGCTCTCTATTTGTTAAAGCGACTGCAGTTACACACTTTGAACTGTGGAAAGGCACCGGAGTTTCTTAGGATTTCCCCAGGCGCTTTGTTTTCCCTGGGCCAAAAGGAGCCTTCACAATAGCTTAACGCTAACACTGCATGCTCCTTCCACTTCCAGACCACGGCTACCGCAAGGCAGTTCTCCGCGGGAAAACTTCCCTTCGCGAAGGGCAGATTGGCCGAGCTCATTGCAGGAAAGCGAAACCAAATGACGCTTTTCTCATTCTAACTGCTTTCGTCCGAGGACTGGATGAAGTCCGAGTGTTCTTTTTCTCACTGAGATACACAAAATCTGCTGTTGCCTCTGAGCTCTGTTCTTGGCAAATACGTGAACCTGACATACATTCATGTGGGGAAAGACATGGCTTTGCTAGGATTTCTCTTAGCACTGGGTTTTCTCTGGGCCTCACGTCAGGGCAACACTGCATAGGATATACTCTGCCTGGAGAGAGTTTCCCGCTTGGTAGTTTGGCCTAGAAAACCCTGCTTTTGCAAGTGCCACTTGACCAGATTCAGGCAGAAAAGAGAATACAAAAAGGCCTTTTCTCCCTGGGTCCTTTCACAGTCTCTAAAAGCTAAAACTCTATAGTTGCTCCTCTGGCAGGATAAATGCACTGCAATGTAGTTTTTCAGAAGAAGCCTTGAGTTTGCGAGAGCGTAGGAGGAATTCATTGCAGGAAAGAGGAAGGCCAAAAAGTTTCTCTCCTTATGCCTGCCTTGCTCAGAGGAGTGGATGAAGTCAGGGACTTCTCCCTTTCCCTGAGAAACATGCAGGCCGCTGTTCCCCGTGCGCTCTCTTATTTGTTAAAGCGACTGCAGTTACACACTTTGAACTGTGGAAAGGCACCGGAGTTTCTTAGGATTTCCCCAGGCGCTTTGTTTTCCCTGGGCCAAAAGGAGCCTTCCCAATAGCTTAACGCTAACACTGCATACTCCTTCCACTTCCAGACCACGGCTACCGCAAGGCAGTTCTCCGCGGGAAAACTTCCCTTCGCGAAGGGCAGATTGGCCGAGCTCATTGCAGGAAAGCGAAACCAAATGACGCTTTTCTCATTCTAACTGCTTTCGTCCGAGGACTGGATGAAGTCCGAGTGTTCTTTTTCTCACTGAGATACACAAAATCTGATGTTGCCTCTGAGCTCTGTTCTTGGCAAATACGTGAACCTGACATACATTCATGTGGGGAAAGACATGGCTTTGCTAGGATTTCTCTTAGCACTGGGTTTTCTCTGGGCCTCACGTCAGGGCAACACTGCATAGGATATACTCTGCCTGGAGAGAGTTTCCCGCTTGGTAGTTTGGCCTAGAAAACCCTGCTTTTGCAAGTGCCACTTGACCAGATTCAGGCAGAAAAGAGAATTCAAAAAGGCCTTTTCTCCCTGGGTCCTTTCACAGTCTCTAAAAGCTAAAACTCTATAGTTGCTCCTCTGGCAGGATAAATGCACTGCAATGTAGTTTTTCAGAAGAAGCCTTGAGTTTGCGAGAGCGTAGGAGGAATTCATTGCAGGAAAGAGGAAGGCCAAAAAGTTTCTCTCCTTATGCCTGCCTTGCTCAGAGGAGTGGATGAAGTCAGGGACTTCTCCCTTTCCCTGAGAAACATGCAGGCCGCTGTTCCCCGTGCGCTCTCTTATTTGTTAAAGCGACTGCAGTTACACACTTTGAACTGTGGAAAGGCACCGGAGTTTCTTAGGATTTCCCCAGGCGCTTTGTTTTCCCTGGGCCAAAAGGAGCCTTCACAATAGCTTAACGCTAACACTGCATACTCCTTCCACTTCCAGACCACGGCTACCGCAAGGCAGTTCTCCGCGGGAAAACTTCCCTTCGCGAAGGGCAGATTGGCCGAGCTCATTGCAGGAAAGCGAAACCAAATGACGCTTTTCTCATTCTAACTGCTTTCGTCCGAGGACTGGATGAAGTCCGAGTGTTCTTTTTCTCACTGAGATACACAAAATCTGCTGTTGCCTCTGAGCTCTGTTCTTGGCAAATACGTGAACCTGACATACATTCATGTGGGGAAAGACATGGCTTTGCTAGGATTTCTCTTAGCACTGGGTTTTCTCTGGGCCTCACGTCAGGGCAACACTGCATAGGATATACTCTGCCTGGAGAGAGTTTCCCGCTTGGTAGTTTGGCCTAGAAAACCCTGCTTTTGCAAGTGCCACTTGACCAGATTCAGGCAGAAAAGAGAATACAAAAAGGCCTTTTCTCCCTGGGTCCTTTCACAATCTCTAAAAGCTAAAACTCTATAGTTGCTCCTCTGGCAGGATAAATGCACTGCAATGTAGTTTTTCAGAAGAAGCCTTGAGTTTGCGAGAGCGTAGGAGGAATTCATTGCAGGAAAGAGGAAGGCCAAAAAGTTTCTCTCCTTATGCCTGCCTTGCTCAGAGGAGTGGATGAAGTCAGGGACTTCTCCCTTTCCCTGAGAAACATGCAGGCCGCTGTTCCCCGTGCGCTCTCTTATTTGTTAAAGCGACTGCAGTTACACACTTTGAACTGTGGAAAGGCACCGGAGTTTCTTAGGATTTCCCCAGGCGCTTTGTTTTCCCTGGGCCAAAAGGAGCCTTCCCAATAGCTTAACGCTAACACTGCATACTCCTTCCACTTCCAGACCACGGCTACCGCAAGGCAGTTCTCCGCGGGAAAACTTCCCTTCGCGAAGGGCAGATTGGCCGAGCTCATTGCAGGAAAGCGAAACCAAATGACGCTTTTCTCATTCTAACTGCTTTCGTCCGAGGACTGGATGAAGTCCGAGTGTTCTTTTTCTCACTGAGATACACAAAATCTGCTGTTGCCTCTGAGCTCTGTTCTTGGCAAATACGTGAACCTGACATACATTCATGTGGGGAAAGACATGGCTTTGCTAGGATTTCTCTTAGCACTGGGTTTTCTCTGGGCCTCACGTCAGGGCAACACTGCATAGGATATACTCTGCCTGGAGAGAGTTTCCCGCTTGGTAGTTTGGCCTAGAAAACCCTGCTTTTGCAAGTGCCACTTGACCAGATTCAGGCAGAAAAGAGAATACAAAAAGGCCTTTTCTCCCTGGGTCCTTTCACAATCTCTAAAAGCTAAAACTCTATAGTTGCTCCTCTGGCAGGATAAATGCACTGCAATGTAGTTTTTCAGAAGAAGCCTTGAGTTTGCGAGAGCGTAGGAGGAATTCATTGCAGGAAAGAGGAAGGCCAAAAAGTTTCTCTCCTTATGCCTGCCTTGCTCAGAGGAGTGGATGAAGTCAGGGACTTCTCCCTTTCCCTGAGAAACATGCAGGCCGCTGTTCCCCGTGCGCTCTCTTATTTGTTAAAGCGACTGCAGTTACACACTTTGAACTGTGGAAAGGCACCGGAGTTTCTTAGGATTTCCCCAGGCGCTTTGTTTTCCCTGGGCCAAAAGGAGCCTTCACAATAGCTTAACGCTAACACTGCATACTCCTTCCACTTCCAGACCACGGCTACCACAAGGCAGTTCTCCGCGGGAAAACTTCCCTTCGCGAAGGGCAGATTGGCCGAGCTCATTGCAGGAAAGCGAAACCAAATGACGCTTTTCTCATTCTAACTGCTTTCGTCCGAGGACTGGATGAAGTCCGAGTGTTCTTTTTCTCACTGAGATACACAAAATCTGCTGTTGCCTCTGAGCTCTGTTCTTGGCAAATACGTGAACCTGACATACATTCATGTGGGGAAAGACATGGCTTTGCTAGGATTTCTCTTAGCACTGGGTTTTCTCTGGGCCTCACGTCAGGGCAACACTGCATAGGATATACTCTGCCTGGAGAGAGTTTCCCGCTTGGTAGTTTGGCCTAGAAAACCCTGCTTTTGCAAGTGCCACTTGACCAGATTCAGGCAGAAAAGAGAATACAAAAAGGCCTTTTCTCCCTGGGTCCTTTCACAGTCTCTAAAAGCTAAAACTCTATAGTTGCTCCTCTGGCAGGATAAATGCACTGCAATGTAGTTTTTCAGAAGAAGCCTTGAGTTTGCGAGAGCGTAGGAGGAATTCATTGCAGGAAAGAGGAAGGCCAAAAAGTTTCTCTCCTTATGCCTGCCTTGCTCAGAGGAGTGGATGAAGTCAGGGACTTCTCCCTTTCCCTGAGAAACATGCAGGCCGCTGTTCCCCGTGCGCTCTCTTATTTGTTAAAGCGACTGCAGTTACACACTTTGAACTGTGGAAAGGCACCGGAGTTTCTTAGGATTTCCCCAGGCGCTTTGTTTTCCCTGGGCCAAAAGGAGCCTTCCCAATAGCTTAACGCTAACACTGCATACTCCTTCCACTTCCAGACCACGGCTACCGCAAGGCAGTTCTCCGCGGGAAAACTTCCCTTCGCGAAGGGCAGATTGGCCGAGCTCATTGCAGGAAAGCGAAACCAAATGACGCTTTTCTCATTCTAACTGCTTTCGTCCGAGGACTGGATGAAGTCCGAGTGTTCTTTTTCTCACTGAGATACACAAAATCTGCTGTTGCCTCTGAGCTCTGTTCTTGGCAAATACGTGAACCTGACATACATTCATGTGGGGAAAGACATGGCTTTGCTAGGATTTCTCTTAGCACTGGGTTTTCTCTGGGCCTCACGTCAGGGCAACACTGCATAGGATATACTCTGCCTGGAGAGAGTTTCCCGCTTGGTAGTTTGGCCTAGAAAACCCTGCTTTTGCAAGTGCCACTTGACCAGATTCAGGCAGAAAAGAGAATACAAAAAGGCCTTTTCTCCCTGGGTCCTTTCACAATCTCTAAAAGCTAAAACTCTATAGTTGCTCCTCTGGCAGGATAAATGCACTGCAATGTAGTTTTTCAGAAGAAGCCTTGAGTTTGCGAGAGCGTAGGAGGAATTCATTGCAGGAAAGAGGAAGGCCAAAAAGTTTCTCTCCTTATGCCTGCCTTGCTCAGAGGAGTGGATGAAGTCAGGGACTTCTCCCTTTCCCTGAGAAACATGCAGGCCGCTGTTCCCCGTGCGCTCTCTTATTTGTTAAAGCGACTGCAGTTACACACTTTGAACTGTGGAAAGGCACCGGAGTTTCTTAGGATTTCCCCAGGCGCTTTGTTTTCCCTGGGCCAAAAGGAGCCTTCACAATAGCTTAACGCTAACACTGCATACTCCTTCCACTTCCAGACCACGGCTACCGCAAGGCAGTTCTCCGCGGGAAAACTTCCCTTCGCGAAGGGCAGATTGGCCGAGCTCATTGCAGGAAAGCGAAACCAAATGACGCTTTTCTCATTCTGACTGCTTTCGTCCGAGGACTGGATGAAGTCCGAGTGTTCTTTTTCTCACTGAGATACACAAAATCTGATGTTGCCTCTGAGCTCTGTTCTTGGCAAATACGTGAACCTGACATACATTCATGTGGGGAAAGACATGGCTTTGCTAGGATTTCTCTTAGCACTGGGTTTTCTCTGGGCCTCACGTCAGGGCAACACTGCATAGGATATACTCTGCCTGGAGAGAGTTTCCCGCTTGGTAGTTTGGCCTAGAAAACCCTGCTTTTGCAAGTGCCACTTGACCAGATTCAGGCAGAAAAGAGAATACAAAAAGGCCTTTTCTCCCTGGGTCCTTTCACAGTCTCTAAAAGCTAAAACTCTATAGTTGCTCCTCTGGCAGGATAAATGCACTGCAATGTAGTTTTTCAGAAGAAGCCTTGAGTTTGCGAGAGCGTAGGAGGAATTCATTGCAGGAAAGAGGAAGGCCAAAAAGTTTCTCTCCTTATGCCTGCCTTGCTCAGAGGAGTGGATGAAGTCAGGGACTTCTCCCTTTCCCTGAGAAACATGCAGGCCGCTGTTCCCCGTGCGCTCTCTTATTTGTTAAAGCGACTGCAGTTACACACTTTGAACTGTGGAAAGGCACCGGAGTTTCTTAGGATTTCCCCAGGCGCTTTGTTTTCCCTGGGCCAAAAGGAGCCTTCACAATAGCTTAACGCTAACACTGCATGCTCCTTCCACTTCCAGACCACGGCTACCGCAAGGCAGTTCTCCGCGGGAAAACTTCCCTTCGCGAAGGGCAGATTGGCCGAGCTCATTGCAGGAAAGCGAAACCAAATGACGCTTTTCTCATTCTAACTGCTTTCGTCCGAGGACTGGATGAAGTCCGAGTGTTCTTTTTCTCACTGAGATACACAAAATCTGCTGTTGCCTCTGAGCTCTGTTCTTGGTAAATACGTGAACCTGACATACATTCATGTGGGGAAAGACATGGCTTTGCTAGGATTTCTCTTAGCACTGGGTTTTCTCTGGGCCTCACGTCAGGGCAACACTGCATAGGATATACTCTGCCTGGAGAGAGTTTCCCGCTTGGTAGTTTGGCCTAGAAAACCCTGCTTTTGCAAGTGCCACTTGACCAGATTCAGGCAGAAAAGAGAATACAAAAAGGCCTTTTCTCCCTGGGTCCTTTCACAGTCTCTAAAAGCTAAAACTCTATAGTTGCTCCTCTGGCAGGATAAATGCACTGCAATGTAGTTTTTCAGAAGAAGCCTTGAGTTTGCGAGAGCGTAGGAGGAATTCATTGCAGGAAAGAGGAAGGCCAAAAAGTTTCTCTCCTTATGCCTGCCTTGCTCAGAGGAGTGGATGAAGTCAGGGACTTCTCCCTTTCCCTGAGAAACATGCAGGCCGCTGTTCCCCGTGCGCTCTCTTATTTGTTAAAGCGACTGCAGTTACACACTTTGAACTGTGGAAAGGCACCGGAGTTTCTTAGGATTTCCCCAGGCGCTTTGTTTTCCCTGGGCCAAAAGGAGCCTTCACAATAGCTTAACGCTAACACTGCATACTCCTTCCACTTCCAGACCACGGCTACCGCAAGGCAGTTCTCCGCGGGAAAACTTCCCTTCGCGAAGGGCAGATTGGCCGAGCTCATTGCAGGAAAGCGAAACCAAATGACGCTTTTCTCATTCTAACTGCTTTCGTCCGAGGACTGGATGAAGTCCGAGTGTTCTTTTTCTCACTGAGATACACAAAATCTGCTGTTGCCTCTGAGCTCTGTTCTTGGCAAATACGTGAACCTGACATACATTCATGTGGGGAAAGACATGGCTTTGCTAGGATTTCTCTTAGCACTGGGTTTTCTCTGGGCCTCACGTCAGGGCAACACTGCATAGGATATACTCTGCCTGGAGAGAGTTTCCCGCTTGGTAGTTTGGCCTAGAAAACCCTGCTTTTGCAAGTGCCACTTGACCAGATTCAGGCAGAAAAGAGAATACAAAAAGGCCTTTTCTCCCTGGGTCCTTTCACAATCTCTAAAAGCTAAAACTCTATAGTTGCTCCTCTGGCAGGATAAATGCACTGCAATGTAGTTTTTCAGAAGAAGCCTTGAGTTTGCGAGAGCGTAGGAGGAATTCATTGCAGGAAAGAGGAAGGCCAAAAAGTTTCTCTCCTTATGCCTGCCTTGCTCAGAGGAGTGGATGAAGTCAGGGACTTCTCCCTTTCCCTGAGAAACATGCAGGCCGCTGTTCCCCGTGCGCTCTCTTATTTGTTAAAGCGACTGCAGTTACACACTTTGAACTGTGGAAAGGCACCGGAGTTTCTTAGGATTTCCCCAGGCGCTTTGTTTTCCCTGGGCCAAAAGGAGCCTTCACAATAGCTTAACGCTAACACTGCATACTCCTTCCACTTCCAGACCACGGCTACCGCAAGGCAGTTCTCCGCGGGAAAACTTCCCTTCGCGAAGGGCAGATTGGCCGAGCTCATTGCAGGAAAGCGAAACCAAATGACGCTTTTCTCATTCTGACTGCTTTCGTCCGAGGACTGGATGAAGTCCGAGTGTTCTTTTTCTCACTGAGATACACAAAATCTGATGTTGCCTCTGAGCTCTGTTCTTGGCAAATACGTGAACCTGACATACATTCATGTGGGGAAAGACATGGCTTTGCTAGGATTTCTCTTAGCACTGGGTTTTCTCTGGGCCTCACGTCAGGGCAACACTGCATAGGATATACTCTGCCTGGAGAGAGTTTCCCGCTTGGTAGTTTGGCCTAGAAAACCCTGCTTTTGCAAGTGCCACTTGACCAGATTCAGGCAGAAAAGAGAATACAAAAAGGCCTTTTCTCCCTGGGTCCTTTCACAATCTCTAAAAGCTAAAACTCTATAGTTGCTCCTCTGGCAGGATAAATGCACTGCAATGTAGTTTTTCAGAAGAAGCCTTGAGTTTGCGAGAGCGTAGGAGGAATTCATTGCAGGAAAGAGGAAGGCCAAAAAGTTTCTCTCCTTATGCCTGCCTTGCTCAGAGGAGTGGATGAAGTCAGGGACTTCTCCCTTTCCCTGAGAAACATGCAGGCCGCTGTTCCCCGTGCGCTCTCTTATTTGTTAAAGCGACTGCAGTTACACACTTTGAACTGTGGAAAGGCACCGGAGTTTCTTAGGATTTCCCCAGGCGCTTTGTTTTCCCTGGGCCAAAAGGAGCCTTCACAATAGCTTAACGCTAACACTGCATACTCCTTCCACTTCCAGACCACGGCTACCGCAAGGCAGTTCTCCGCGGGAAAACTTCCCTTCGCGAAGGGCAGATTGCCCGAGCTCATTGCAGGAAAGCGAAACCAAATGACGCTTTTCTCATTCTAACTGCTTTCGTCCGAGGACTGGATGAAGTCCGAGTGTTCTTTTTCTCACTGAGATACACAAAATCTGCTGTTGCCTCTGAGCTCTGTTCTTGGCAAATACGTGAACCTGACATACATTCATGTGGGGAAAGACATGGCTTTGCTAGGATTTCTCTTAGCACTGGGTTTTCTCTGGGCCTCACGTCAGGGCAACACTGCATAGGATATACTCTGCCTGGAGAGAGTTTCCCGCTTGGTAGTTTGGCCTAGAAAACCCTGCTTTTGCAAGTGCCACTTGACCAGATTCAGGCAGAAAAGAGAATACAAAAAGGCCTTTTCTCCCTGGGTCCTTTCACAGTCTCTAAAAGCTAAAACTCTATAGTTGCTCCTCTGGCAGGATAAATGCACTGCAATGTAGTTTTTCAGAAGAAGCCTTGAGTTTGCGAGAGCGTAGGAGGAATTCATTGCAGGAAAGAGGAAGGCCAAAAAGTTTCTCTCCTTATGCCTGCCTTGCTCAGAGGAGTGGATGAAGTCAGGGACTTCTCCCTTTCCCTGAGAAACATGCAGGCCGCTGTTCCCCGTGCGCTCTCTTATTTGTTAAAGCGACTGCAGTTACACACTTTGAACTGTGGAAAGGCACCGGAGTTTCTTAGGATTTCCCCAGGCGCTTTGTTTTCCCTGGGCCAAAAGGAGCCTTCACAATAGCTTAACGCTAACACTGCATGCTCCTTCCACTTCCAGACCACGGCTACCGCAAGGCAGTTCTCCGCGGGAAAACTTCCCTTCGCGAAGGGCAGATTGGCCGAGCTCATTGCAGGAAAGCGAAACCAAATGACGCTTTTCTCATTCTAACTGCTTTCGTCCGAGGACTGGATGAAGTCCGAGTGTTCTTTTTCTCACTGAGATACACAAAATCTGCTGTTGCCTCTGAGCTCTGTTCTTGGCAAATACGTGAACCTGACATACATTCATGTGGGGAAAGACATGGCTTTGCTAGGATTTCTCTTAGCACTGGGTTTTCTCTGGGCCTCACGTCAGGGCAACACTGCATAGGATATACTCTGCCTGGAGAGAGTTTCCCGCTTGGTAGTTTGGCCTAGAAAACCCTGCTTTTGCAAGTGCCACTTGACCAGATTCAGGCAGAAAAGAGAATACAAAAAGGCCTTTTCTCCCTGGGTCCTTTCACAATCTCTAAAAGCTAAAACTCTATAGTTGCTCCTCTGGCAGGATAAATGCACTGCAATGTAGTTTTTCAGAAGAAGCCTTGAGTTTGCGAGAGCGTAGGAGGAATTCATTGCAGGAAAGAGGAAGGCCAAAAAGTTTCTCTCCTTATGCCTGCCTTGCTCAGAGGAGTGGATGAAGTCAGGGACTTCTCCCTTTCCCTGAGAAACATGCAGGCCGCTGTTCCCCGTGCGCTCTCTTATTTGTTAAAGCGACTGCAGTTACACACTTTGAACTGTGGAAAGGCACCGGAGTTTCTTAGGATTTCCCCAGGCGCTTTGTTTTCCCTGGGCCAAAAGGAGCCTTCACAATAGCTTAACGCTAACACTGCATACTCCTTCCACTTCCAGACCACGGCTACCGCAAGGCAGTTCTCCGCGGGAAAACTTCCCTTCGCGAAGGGCAGATTGGCCGAGCTCATTGCAGGAAAGCGAAACCAAATGACGCTTTTCTCATTCTGACTGCTTTCGTCCGAGGACTGGATGAAGTCCGAGTGTTCTTTTTCTCACTGAGATACACAAAATCTGATGTTGCCTCTGAGCTCTGTTCTTGGCAAATACGTGAACCTGACATACATTCATGTGGGGAAAGACATGGCTTTGCTAGGATTTCTCTTAGCACTGGGTTTTCTCTGGGCCTCACGTCAGGGCAACACTGCATAGGATATACTCTGCCTGGAGAGAGTTTCCCGCTTGGTAGTTTGGCCTAGAAAACCCTGCTTTTGCAAGTGCCACTTGACCAGATTCAGGCAGAAAAGAGAATACAAAAAGGCCTTTTCTCCCTGGGTCCTTTCACAATCTCTAAAAGCTAAAACTCTATAGTTGCTCCTCTGGCAGGATAAATGCACTGCAATGTAGTTTTTCAGAAGAAGCCTTGAGTTTGCGAGAGCGTAGGAGGAATTCATTGCAGGAAAGAGGAAGGCCAAAAAGTTTCTCTCCTTATGCCTGCCTTGCTCAGAGGAGTGGATGAAGTCAGGGACTTCTCCCTTTCCCTGAGAAACATGCAGGCCGCTGTTCCCCGTGCGCTCTCTTATTTGTTAAAGCGACTGCAGTTACACACTTTGAACTGTGGAAAGGCACCGGAGTTTCTTAGGATTTCCCCAGGCGCTTTGTTTTCCCTGGGCCAAAAGGAGCCTTCACAATAGCTTAACGCTAACACTGCATACTCCTTCCACTTCCAGACCACGGCTACCGCAAGGCAGTTCTCCGCGGGAAAACTTCCCTTCGCGAAGGGCAGATTGCCCGAGCTCATTGCAGGAAAGCGAAACCAAATGACGCTTTTCTCATTCTAACTGCTTTCGTCCGAGGACTGGATGAAGTCCGAGTGTTCTTTTTCTCACTGAGATACACAAAATCTGCTGTTGCCTCTGAGCTCTGTTCTTGGCAAATACGTGAACCTGACATACATTCATGTGGGGAAAGACATGGCTTTGCTAGGATTTCTCTTAGCACTGGGTTTTCTCTGGGCCTCACGTCAGGGCAACACTGCATAGGATATACTCTGCCTGGAGAGAGTTTCCCGCTTGGTAGTTTGGCCTAGAAAACCCTGCTTTTGCAAGTGCAACTTGACCAGATTCAGGCAGAAAAGAGAATACAAAAAGGCCTTTTCTCCCTGGGTCCTTTCACAGTCTCTAAAAGCTAAAACTCTATAGTTGCTCCTCTGGCAGGATAAATGCACTGCAATGTAGTTTTTCAGAAGAAGCCTTGAGTTTGCGAGAGCGTAGGAGGAATTCATTGCAGGAAAGAGGAAGGCCAAAAAGTTTCTCTCCTTATGCCTGCCTTGCTCAGAGGAGTGGATGAAGTCAGGGACTTCTCCCTTTCCCTGAGAAACATGCAGGCCGCTGTTCCCCGTGCGCTCTCTTATTTGTTAAAGCGACTGCAGTTACACACTTTGAACTGTGGAAAGGCACCGGAGTTTCTTAGGATTTCCCCAGGCGCTTTGTTTTCCCTGGGCCAAAAGGAGCCTTCACAATAGCTTAACGCTAACACTGCATACTCCTTCCACTTCCAGACCACGGCTACCGCAAGGCAGTTCTCCGCGGGAAAACTTCCCTTCGCGAAGGGCAGATTGGCCGAGCTCATTGCAGGAAAGCGAAACCAAATGACGCTTTTCTCATTCTAACTGCTTTCGTCCGAGGACTGGATGAAGTCCGAGTGTTCTTTTTCTCACTGAGATACACAAAATCTGATGTTGCCTCTGAGCTCTGTTCTTGGCAAATACGTGAACCTGACATACATTCATGTGGGGAAAGACATGGCTTTGCTAGGATTTCTCTTAGCACTGGGTTTTCTCTGGGCCTCACGTCAGGGCAACACTGCATAGGATATACTCTGCCTGGAGAGAGTTTCCCGCTTGGTAGTTTGGCCTAGAAAACCCTGCTTTTGCAAGTGCCACTTGACCAGATTCAGGCAGAAAAGAGAATACAAAAAGGCCTTTTCTCCCTGGGTCCTTTCACAGTCTCTAAAAGCTAAAACTCTATAGTTGCTCCTCTGGCAGGATAAATGCACTGCAATGTAGTTTTTCAGAAGAAGCCTTGAGTTTGCGAGAGCGTAGGAGGAATTCATTGCAGGAAAGAGGAAGGCCAAAAAGTTTCTCTCCTTATGCCTGCCTTGCTCAGAGGAGTGGATGAAGTCAGGGACTTCTCCCTTTCCCTGAGAAACATGCAGGCCGCTGTTCCCCGTGCGCTCTCTTATTTGTTAAAGCGACTGCAGTTACACACTTTGAACTGTGGAAAGGCACCGGAGTTTCTTAGGATTTCCCCAGGCGCTTTGTTTTCCCTGGGCCAAAAGGAGCCTTCACAATAGCTTAACGCTAACACTGCATGCTCCTTCCACTTCCAGACCACGGCTACCGCAAGGCAGTTCTCCGCGGGAAAACTTCCCTTCGCGAAGGGCAGATTGGCCGAGCTCATTGCAGGAAAGCGAAACCAAATGACGCTTTTCTCATTCTAACTGCTTTCGTCCGAGGACTGGATGAAGTCCGAGTGTTCTTTTTCTCACTGAGATACACAAAATCTGCTGTTGCCTCTGAGCTCTGTTCTTGGCAAATACGTGAACCTGACATACATTCATGTGGGGAAAGACATGGCTTTGCTAGGATTTCTCTTAGCACTGGGTTTTCTCTGGGCCTCACGTCAGGGCAACACTGCATAGGATATACTCTGCCTGGAGAGAGTTTCCCGCTTGGTAGTTTGGCCTAGAAAACCCTGCTTTTGCAAGTGCCACTTGACCAGATTCAGGCAGAAAAGAGAATACAAAAAGGCCTTTTCTCCCTGGGTCCTTTCACAATCTCTAAAAGCTAAAACTCTATAGTTGCTCCTCTGGCAGGATAAATGCACTGCAATGTAGTTTTTCAGAAGAAGCCTTGAGTTTGCGAGAGCGTAGGAGGAATTCATTGCAGGAAAGAGGAAGGCCAAAAAGTTTCTCTCCTTATGCCTGCCTTGCTCAGAGGAGTGGATGAAGTCAGGGACTTCTCCCTTTCCCTGAGAAACATGCAGGCCGCTGTTCCCCGTGCGCTCTCTTATTTGTTAAAGCGACTGCAGTTACACACTTTGAACTGTGGAAAGGCACCGGAGTTTCTTAGGATTTCCCCAGGCGCTTTGTTTTCCCTGGGCCAAAAGGAGCCTTCACAATAGCTTAACGCTAACACTGCATACTCCTTCCACTTCCAGACCACGGCTACCGCAAGGCAGTTCTCCGCGGGAAAACTTCCCTTCGCGAAGGGCAGATTGGCCGAGCTCATTGCAGGAAAGCGAAACCAAATGACGCTTTTCTCATTCTGACTGCTTTCGTCCGAGGACTGGATGAAGTCCGAGTGTTCTTTTTCTCACTGAGATACACAAAATCTGATGTTGCCTCTGAGCTCTGTTCTTGGCAAATACGTGAACCTGACATACATTCATGTGGGGAAAGACATGGCTTTGCTAGGATTTCTCTTAGCACTGGGTTTTCTCTGGGCCTCACGTCAGGGCAACACTGCATAGGATATACTCTGCCTGGAGAGAGTTTCCCGCTTGGTAGTTTGGCCTAGAAAACCCTGCTTTTGCAAGTGCCACTTGACCAGATTCAGGCAGAAAAGAGAATACAAAAAGGCCTTTTCTCCCTGGGTCCTTTCACAATCTCTAAAAGCTAAAACTCTATAGTTGCTCCTCTGGCAGGATAAATGCACTGCAATGTAGTTTTTCAGAAGAAGCCTTGAGTTTGCGAGAGCGTAGGAGGAATTCATTGCAGGAAAGAGGAAGGCCAAAAAGTTTCTCTCCTTATGCCTGCCTTGCTCAGAGGAGTGGATGAAGTCAGGGACTTCTCCCTTTCCCTGAGAAACATGCAGGCCGCTGTTCCCCGTGCGCTCTCTTATTTGTTAAAGCGACTGCAGTTACACACTTTGAACTGTGGAAAGGCACCGGAGTTTCTTAGGATTTCCCCAGGCGCTTTGTTTTCCCTGGGCCAAAAGGAGCCTTCACAATAGCTTAACGCTAACACTGCATACTCCTTCCACTTCCAGACCACGGCTACCGCAAGGCAGTTCTCCGCGGGAAAACTTCCCTTCGCGAAGGGCAGATTGCCCGAGCTCATTGCAGGAAAGCGAAACCAAATGACGCTTTTCTCATTCTAACTGCTTTCGTCCGAGGACTGGATGAAGTCCGAGTGTTCTTTTTCTCACTGAGATACACAAAATCTGCTGTTGCCTCTGAGCTCTGTTCTTGGCAAATACGTGAACCTGACATACATTCATGTGGGGAAAGACATGGCTTTGCTAGGATTTCTCTTAGCACTGGGTTTTCTCTGGGCCTCACGTCAGGGCAACACTGCATAGGATATACTCTGCCTGGAGAGAGTTTCCCGCTTGGTAGTTTGGCCTAGAAAACCCTGCTTTTGCAAGTGCAACTTGACCAGATTCAGGCAGAAAAGAGAATACAAAAAGGCCTTTTCTCCCTGGGTCCTTTCACAGTCTCTAAAAGCTAAAACTCTATAGTTGCTCCTCTGGCAGGATAAATGCACTGCAATGTAGTTTTTCAGAAGAAGCCTTGAGTTTGCGAGAGCGTAGGAGGAATTCATTGCAGGAAAGAGGAAGGCCAAAAAGTTTCTCTCCTTATGCCTGCCTTGCTCAGAGGAGTGGATGAAGTCAGGGACTTCTCCCTTTCCCTGAGAAACATGCAGGCCGCTGTTCCCCGTGCGCTCTCTTATTTGTTAAAGCGACTGCAGTTACACACTTTGAACTGTGGAAAGGCACCGGAGTTTCTTAGGATTTCCCCAGGCGCTTTGTTTTCCCTGGGCCAAAAGGAGCCTTCACAATAGCTTAACGCTAACACTGCATACTCCTTCCACTTCCAGACCACGGCTACCGCAAGGCAGTTCTCCGCGGGAAAACTTCCCTTCGCGAAGGGCAGATTGGCCGAGCTCATTGCAGGAAAGCGAAACCAAATGACGCTTTTCTCATTCTAACTGCTTTCGTCCGAGGACTGGATGAAGTCCGAGTGTTCTTTTTCTCACTGAGATACACAAAATCTGATGTTGCCTCTGAGCTCTGTTCTTGGCAAATACGTGAACCTGACATACATTCATGTGGGGAAAGACATGGCTTTGCTAGGATTTCTCTTAGCACTGGGTTTTCTCTGGGCCTCACGTCAGGGCAACACTGCATAGGATATACTCTGCCTGGAGAGAGTTTCCCGCTTGGTAGTTTGGCCTAGAAAACCCTGCTTTTGCAAGTGCCACTTGACCAGATTCAGGCAGAAAAGAGAATACAAAAAGGCCTTTTCTCCCTGGGTCCTTTCACAGTCTCTAAAAGCTAAAACTCTATAGTTGCTCCTCTGGCAGGATAAATGCACTGCAATGTAGTTTTTCAGAAGAAGCCTTGAGTTTGCGAGAGCGTAGGAGGAATTCATTGCAGGAAAGAGGAAGGCCAAAAAGTTTCTCTCCTTATGCCTGCCTTGCTCAGAGGAGTGGATGAAGTCAGGGACTTCTCCCTTTCCCTGAGAAACATGCAGGCCGCTGTTCCCCGTGCGCTCTCTTATTTGTTAAAGCGACTGCAGTTACACACTTTGAACTGTGGAAAGGCACCGGAGTTTCTTAGGATTTCCCCAGGCGCTTTGTTTTCCCTGGGCCAAAAGGAGCCTTCACAATAGCTTAACGCTAACACTGCATACTCCTTCCACTTCCAGACCACGGCTACCGCAAGGCAGTTCTCCGCGGGAAAACTTCCCTTCGCGAAGGGCAGATTGGCCGAGCTCATTGCAGGAAAGCGAAACCAAATGACGCTTTTCTCATTCTAACTGCTTTCGTCCGAGGACTGGATGAAGTCCGAGTGTTCTTTTTCTCACTGAGATACACAAAATCTGCTGTTGCCTCTGAGCTCTGTTCTTGGCAAATACGTGAACCTGACATACATTCATGTGGGGAAAGACATGGCTTTGCTAGGATTTCTCTTAGCACTGGGTTTTCTCTGGGCCTCACGTCAGGGCAACACTGCATAGGATATACTCTGCCTGGAGAGAGTTTCCCGCTTGGTAGTTTGGCCTAGAAAACCCTGCTTTTGCAAGTGCCACTTGACCAGATTCAGGCAGAAAAGAGAATACAAAAAGGCCTTTTCTCCCTGGGTCCTTTCACAATCTCTAAAAGCTAAAACTCTATAGTTGCTCCTCTGGCAGGATAAATGCACTGCAATGTAGTTTTTCAGAAGAAGCCTTGAGTTTGCGAGAGCGTAGGAGGAATTCATTGCAGGAAAGAGGAAGGCCAAAAAGTTTCTCTCCTTATGCCTGCCTTGCTCAGAGGAGTGGATGAAGTCAGGGACTTCTCCCTTTCCCTGAGAAACATGCAGGCCGCTGTTCCCCGTGCGCTCTCTTATTTGTTAAAGCGACTGCAGTTACACACTTTGAACTGTGGAAAGGCACCGGAGTTTCTTAGGATTTCCCCAGGCGCTTTGTTTTCCCTGGGCCAAAAGGAGCCTTCCCAATAGCTTAACGCTAACACTGCATACTCCTTCCACTTCCAGACCACGGCTACCGCAAGGCAGTTCTCCGCGGGAAAACTTCCCTTCGCGAAGGGCAGATTGGCCGAGCTCATTGCAGGAAAGCGAAACCAAATGACGCTTTTCTCATTCTAACTGCTTTCGTCCGAGGACTGGATGAAGTCCGAGTGTTCTTTTTCTCACTGAGATACACAAAATCTGCTGTTGCCTCTGAGCTCTGTTCTTGGCAAATACGTGAACCTGACATACATTCATGTGGGGAAAGACATGGCTTTGCTAGGATTTCTCTTAGCACTGGGTTTTCTCTGGGCCTCACGTCAGGGCAACACTGCATAGGATATACTCTGCCTGGAGAGAGTTTCCCGCTTGGTAGTTTGGCCTAGAAAACCCTGCTTTTGCAAGTGCCACTTGACCAGATTCAGGCAGAAAAGAGAATACAAAAAGGCCTTTTCTCCCTGGGTCCTTTCACAGTCTCTAAAAGCTAAAACTCTATAGTTGCTCCTCTGGCAGGATAAATGCACTGCAATGTAGTTTTTCAGAAGAAGCCTTGAGTTTGCGAGAGCGTAGGAGGAATTCATTGCAGGAAAGAGGAAGGCCAAAACGTTTCTCTCCTTATGCCTGCCTTGCTCAGAGGAGTGGATGAAGTCAGGGACTTCTCCCTTTCCCTGAGAAACATGCAGGCCGCTGTTCCCCGTGCGCTCTCTTCTTTGTTAAAGCGACTGCAGTTACACACTTTGAACTGTGGAAAGGCACCGGAGTTTCTTAGGATTTCCCCAGGCGCTTTGTTTTCCCTGGGCCAAAAGGAGCCTTCACAATAGCTTAACGCTAACACTGCATACTCCTTCCACTTCCAGACCACGGCTACCGCAAGGCAGTTCTCCGCGGGAAAACTTCCCTTCGCGAAGGGCAGATTGGCCGAGCTCATTGCAGGAAAGCGAAACCAAATGACGCTTTTCTCATTCTAACTGCTTTCGTCCGAGGACTGGATGAAGTCCGAGTGTTCTTTTTCTCACTGAGATACACAAAATCTGCTGTTGCCTCTGAGCTCTGTTCTTGGCAAATACGTGAACCTGACATACATTCATGTGGGGAAAGACATGGCTTTGCTAGGATTTCTCTTAGCACTGGGTTTTCTCTGGGCCTCACGTCAGGGCAACACTGCATAGGATATACTCTGCCTGGAGAGAGTTTCCCGCTTGGTAGTTTGGCCTAGAAAACCCTGCTTTTGCAAGTGCCACTTGACCAGATTCAGGCAGAAAAGAGAATACAAAAAGGCCTTTTCTCCCTGGGTCCTTTCACAATCTCTAAAAGCTAAAACTCTATAGTTGCTCCTCTGGCAGGATAAATGCACTGCAATGTAGTTTTTCAGAAGAAGCCTTGAGTTTGCGAGAGCGTAGGAGGAATTCATTGCAGGAAAGAGGAAGGCCAAAAAGTTTCTCTCCTTATGCCTGCCTTGCTCAGAGGAGTGGATGAAGTCAGGGACTTCTCCCTTTCCCTGAGAAACATGCAGGCCGCTGTTCCCCGTGCGCTCTCTTATTTGTTAAAGCGACTGCAGTTACACACTTTGAACTGTGGAAAGGCACCGGAGTTTCTTAGGATTTCCCCAGGCGCTTTGTTTTCCCTGGGCCAAAAGGAGCCTTCACAATAGCTTAACGCTAACACTGCATACTCCTTCCACTTCCAGACCACGGCTACCGCAAGGCAGTTCTCCGCGGGAAAACTTCCCTTCGCGAAGGGCAGATTGGCCGAGCTCATTGCAGGAAAGCGAAACCAAATGACGCTTTTCTCATTCTAACTGCTTTCGTCCGAGGACTGGATGAAGTCCGAGTGTTCTTTTTCTCACTGAGATACACAAAATCTGATGTTGCCTCTGAGCTCTGTTCTTGGCAAATACGTGAACCTGACATACATTCATGTGGGGAAAGACATGGCTTTGCTAGGATTTCTCTTAGCACTGGGTTTTCTCTGGGCCTCACGTCAGGGCAACACTGCATAGGATATACTCTGCCTGGAGAGAGTTTCCCGCTTGGTAGTTTGGCCTAGAAAACCCTGCTTTTGCAAGTGCCACTTGACCAGATTCAGGCAGAAAAGAGAATACAAAAAGGCCTTTTCTCCCTGGGTCCTTTCACAGTCTCTAAAAGCTAAAACTCTATAGTTGCTCCTCTGGCAGGATAAATGCACTGCAATGTAGTTTTTCAGAAGAAGCCTTGAGTTTGCGAGAGCGTAGGAGGAATTCATTGCAGGAAAGAGGAAGGCCAAAAAGTTTCTCTCCTTATGCCTGCCTTGCTCAGAGGAGTGGATGAAGTCAGGGACTTCTCCCTTTCCCTGAGAAACATGCAGGCCGCTGTTCCCCGTGCGCTCTCTTATTTGTTAAAGCGACTGCAGTTACACACTTTGAACTGTGGAAAGGCACCGGAGTTTCTTAGGATTTCCCCAGGCGCTTTGTTTTCCCTGGGCCAAAAGGAGCCTTCACAATAGCTTAACGCTAACACTGCATACTCCTCCACTTCCAGACCACGGCTACCGCAAGGCAGTTCTCCGCGGGAAAACTTCCCTTCGCGAAGGGCAGATTGGCCGAGCTCATTGCAGGAAAGCGAAACCAAATGACGCTTTTCTCATTCTAACTGCTTTCGTCCGAGGACTGGATGAAGTCCGAGTGTTCTTTTTCTCACCGAGATACACAAAATCTGCTGTTGCCTCTGAGCTCTGTTCTTGGCAAATACGTGAACCTGACATACATTCATGTGGGGAAAGACATGGCTTTGCTAGGATTTCTCTTAGCACTGGGTTTTCTCTGGGCCTCACGTCAGGGCAACACTGCATAGGATATACTCTGCCTGGAGAGAGTTTCCCGCTTGGTAGTTTGGCCTAGAAAACCCTGCTTTTGCAAGTGCCACTTGACCAGATTCAGGCAGAAAAGAGAATACAAAAAGGCCTTTTCTCCCTGGGTCCTTTCACAGTCTCTAAAAGCTAAAACTCTATAGTTGCTCCTCTGGCAGGATAAATGCACTGCAATGTAGTTTTTCAGAAGAAGCCTTGAGTTTGCGAGAGCGTAGGAGGAATTCATTGCAGGAAAGAGGAAGGCCAAAAAGTTTCTCTCCTTATGCCTGCCTTGCTCAGAGGAGTGGATGAAGTCAGGGACTTCTCCCTTTCCCTGAGAAACATGCAGGCCGCTGTTCCCCGTGCGCTCTCTTATTTGTTAAAGCGACTGCAGTTACACACTTTGAACTGTGGAAAGGCACCGGAGTTTCTTAGGATTTCCCCAGGCGCTTTGTTTTCCCTGGGCCAAAAGGAGCCTTCACAATAGCTTAACGCTAACACTGCATACTCCTTCCACTTCCAGACCACGGCTACCGCAAGGCAGTTCTCCGCGGGAAAACTTCCCTTCGCGAAGGGCAGATTGGCCGAGCTCATTGCAGGAAAGCGAAACCAAATGACGCTTTTCTCATTCTAACTGCTTTCGTCCGAGGACTGGATGAAGTCCGAGTGTTCTTTTTCTCACCGAGATACACAAAATCTGCTGTTGCCTCTGAGCTCTGTTCTTGGCAAATACGTGAACCTGACATACATTCATGTGGGGAAAGACATGGCTTTGCTAGGATTTCTCTTAGCACTGGGTTTTCTCTGGGCCTCACGTCAGGGCAACACTGCATAGGATATACTCTGCCTGGAGAGAGTTTCCCGCTTGGTAGTTTGGCCTAGAAAACCCTGCTTTTGCAAGTGCAACTTGACCAGATTCAGGCAGAAAAGAGAATACAAAAAGGCCTTTTCTCCCTGGGTCCTTTCACACTCTCTAAAAGCTAAAACTCTATAGTTGCTCCTCTGGCAGGATAAATGCACTGCAATGTAGTTTTTCAGAAGAAGCCTTGAGTTTGCGAGAGCGTAGGAGGAATTCATTGCAGGAAAGAGGAAGGCCGAAAAGTTTCTCTCCTTATGCCTGCCTTGCTCAGAGGAGTGGATGAAGTCAGGGACTTCTCCCTTTCCCTGAGAAACATGCAGGCCGCTGTTCCCCGTGCGCTCTCTTATTTGTTAAAGCGACTGCAGTTACACACTTTGAACTGTGGAAAGGCACCGGAGTTTCTTAGGATTTCCCCAGGCGCTTTGTTTTCCCTGGGCCAAAAGGAGCCTTCACAATAGCTTAACGCTAACACTGCATGCTCCTTCCACTTCCAGACCACGGCTACCGCAAGGCAGTTCTCCACGGGAAAACTTCCCTTCGCGAAGGGCAGATTGGCCGAGCTCATTGCAGGAAAGCGAAACCAAATGACGCTTTTCTCATTCTGACTGCTTTCGTCCGAGGACTGGATGAAGTCCGAGTGTTCTTTTTCTCACTGAGATACACAAAATCTGCTGTTGCCTCTGAGCTCTGTTCTTGGCAAATACGTGAACCTGACATACATTCATGTGGGGAAAGACATGGCTTTGCTAGGATTTCTCTTAGCACTGGGTTTTCTCTGGGCCTCACGTCAGGGCAACACTGCATAGGATATACTCTGCCTGGAGAGAGTTTCCCGCTTGGTAGTTTGGCCTAGAAAACCCTGCTTTTGCAAGTGCCACTTGACCAGATTCAGGCAGAAAAGAGAATACAAAAAGGCCTTTTCTCCCTGGGTCCTTTCACAATCTCTAAAAGCTAAAACTCTATAGTTGCTCCTCTGGCAGGATAAATGCACTGCAATGTAGTTTTTCAGAAGAAGCCTTGAGTTTGCGAGAGCGTAGGAGGAATTCATTGCAGGAAAGAGGAAGGCCAAAAAGTTTCTCTCCTTATGCCTGCCTTGCTCAGAGGAGTGGATGAAGTCAGGGACTTCTCCCTTTCCCTGAGAAACATGCAGGCCGCTGTTCCCCGTGCGCTCTCTTATTTGTTAAAGCGACTGCAGTTACACACTTTGAACTGTGGAAAGGCACCGGAGTTTCTTAGGATTTCCCCAGGCGCTTTGTTTTCCCTGGGCCAAAAGGAGCCTTCCCAATAGCTTAACGCTAACACTGCATACTCCTTCCACTTCCAGACCACGGCTACCGCAAGGCAGTTCTCCGCGGGAAAACTTCCCTTCGCGAAGGGCAGATTGGCCGAGCTCATTGCAGGAAAGCGAAACCAAATGACGCTTTTCTCATTCTAACTGCTTTCGTCCGAGGACTGGATGAAGTCCGAGTGTTCTTTTTCTCACTGAGATACACAAAATCTGATGTTGCCTCTGAGCTCTGTTCTTGGCAAATACGTGAACCTGACATACATTCATGTGGGGAAAGACATGGCTTTGCTAGGATTTCTCTTAGCACTGGGTTTTCTCTGGGCCTCACGTCAGGGCAACACTGCATAGGATATACTCTGCCTGGAGAGAGTTTCCCGCTTGGTAGTTTGGCCTAGAAAACCCTGCTTTTGCAAGTGCCACTTGACCAGATTCAGGCAGAAAAGAGAATACAAAAAGGCCTTTTCTCCCTGGGTCCTTTCACAGTCTCTAAAAGCTAAAACTCTATAGTTGCTCCTCTGGCAGGATAAATGCACTGCAATGTAGTTTTTCAGAAGAAGCCTTGAGTTTGCGAGAGCGTAGGAGGAATTCATTGCAGGAAAGAGGAAGGCCAAAAAGTTTCTCTCCTTATGCCTGCCTTGCTCAGAGGAGTGGATGAAGTCAGGGACTTCTCCCTTTCCCTGAGAAACATGCAGGCCGCTGTTCCCCGTGCGCTCTCTTATTTGTTAAAGCGACTGCAGTTACACACTTTGAACTGTGGAAAGGCACCGGAGTTTCTTAGGATTTCCCCAGGCGCTTTGTTTTCCCTGGGCCAAAAGGAGCCTTCACAATAGCTTAACGCTAACACTGCATACTCCTCCACTTCCAGACCACGGCTACCGCAAGGCAGTTCTCCGCGGGAAAACTTCCCTTCGCGAAGGGCAGATTGGCCGAGCTCATTGCAGGAAAGCGAAACCAAATGACGCTTTTCTCATTCTAACTGCTTTCGTCCGAGGACTGGATGAAGTCCGAGTGTTCTTTTTCTCACCGAGATACACAAAATCTGCTGTTGCCTCTGAGCTCTGTTCTTGGCAAATACGTGAACCTGACATACATTCATGTGGGGAAAGACATGGCTTTGCTAGGATTTCTCTTAGCACTGGGTTTTCTCTGGGCCTCACGTCAGGGCAACACTGCATAGGATATACTCTGCCTGGAGAGAGTTTCCCGCTTGGTAGTTTGGCCTAGAAAACCCTGCTTTTGCAAGTGCCACTTGACCAGATTCAGGCAGAAAAGAGAATACAAAAAGGCCTTTTCTCCCTGGGTCCTTTCACAGTCTCTAAAAGCTAAAACTCTATAGTTGCTCCTCTGGCAGGATAAATGCACTGCAATGTAGTTTTTCAGAAGAAGCCTTGAGTTTGCGAGAGCGTAGGAGGAATTCATTGCAGGAAAGAGGAAGGCCAAAAAGTTTCTCTCCTTATGCCTGCCTTGCTCAGAGGAGTGGATGAAGTCAGGGACTTCTCCCTTTCCCTGAGAAACATGCAGGCCGCTGTTCCCCGTGCGCTCTCTTATTTGTTAAAGCGACTGCAGTTACACACTTTGAACTGTGGAAAGGCACCGGAGTTTCTTAGGATTTCCCCAGGCGCTTTGTTTTCCCTGGGCCAAAAGGAGCCTTCACAATAGCTTAACGCTAACACTGCATACTCCTTCCACTTCCAGACCACGGCTACCGCAAGGCAGTTCTCCGCGGGAAAACTTCCCTTCGCGAAGGGCAGATTGGCCGAGCTCATTGCAGGAAAGCGAAACCAAATGACGCTTTTCTCATTCTGACTGCTTTCGTCCGAGGACTGGATGAAGTCCGAGTGTTCTTTTTCTCACCGAGATACACAAAATCTGCTGTTGCCTCTGAGCTCTGTTCTTGGCAAATACGTGAACCTGACATACATTCATGTGGGGAAAGACATGGCTTTGCTAGGATTTCTCTTAGCACTGGGTTTTCTCTGGGCCTCACGTCAGGGCAACACTGCATAGGATATACTCTGCCTGGAGAGAGTTTCCCGCTTGGTAGTTTGGCCTAGAAAACCCTGCTTTTGCAAGTGCAACTTGACCAGATTCAGGCAGAAAAGAGAATACAAAAAGGCCTTTTCTCCCTGGGTCCTTTCACACTCTCTAAAAGCTAAAACTCTATAGTTGCTCCTCTGGCAGGATAAATGCACTGCAATGTAGTTTTTCAGAAGAAGCCTTGAGTTTGCGAGAGCGTAGGAGGAATTCATTGCAGGAAAGAGGAAGGCCGAAAAGTTTCTCTCCTTATGCCTGCCTTGCTCAGAGGAGTGGATGAAGTCAGGGACTTCTCCCTTTCCCTGAGAAACATGCAGGCCGCTGTTCCCCGTGCGCTCTCTTATTTGTTAAAGCGACTGCAGTTACACACTTTGAACTGTGGAAAGGCACCGGAGTTTCTTAGGATTTCCCCAGGCGCTTTGTTTTCCCTGGGCCAAAAGGAGCCTTCACAATAGCTTAACGCTAACACTGCATACTCCTTCCACTTCCAGACCACGGCTACCGCAAGGCAGTTCTCCGCGGGAAAACTTCCCTTCGCGAAGGGCAGATTGGCCGAGCTCATTGCAGGAAAGCGAAACCAAATGACGCTTTTCTCATTCTAACTGCTTTCGTCCGAGGACTGGATGAAGTCCGAGTGTTCTTTTTCTCACTGAGATACACAAAATCTGCTGTTGCCTCTGAGCTCTGTTCTTGGCAAATACGTGAACCTGACATACATTCATGTGGGGAAAGACATGGCTTTGCTAGGATTTCTCTTAGCACTGGGTTTTCTCTGGGCCTCACGTCAGGGCAACACTGCATAGGATATACTCTGCCTGGAGAGAGTTTCCCGCTTGGTAGTTTGGCCTAGAAAACCCTGCTTTTGCAAGTGCCACTTGACCAGATTCAGGCAGAAAAGAGAATACAAAAAGGCCTTTTCTCCCTGGGTCCTTTCACAGTCTCTAAAAGCTAAAACTCTATAGTTGCTCCTCTGGCAGGATAAATGCACTGCAATGTAGTTTTTCAGAAGAAGCCTTGAGTTTGCGAGAGCGTAGGAGGAATTCATTGCAGGAAAGAGGAAGGCCAAAAAGTTTCTCTCCTTATGCCTGCCTTGCTCAGAGGAGTGGATGAAGTCAGGGACTTCTCCCTTTCCCTGAGAAACATGCAGGCCGCTGTTCCCCGTGCGCTCTCTTATTTGTTAAAGCGACTGCAGTTACACACTTTGAACTGTGGAAAGGCACCGGAGTTTCTTAGGATTTCCCCAGGCGCTTTGTTTTCCCTGGGCCAAAAGGAGCCTTCCCAATAGCTTAACGCTAACACTGCATACTCCTTCCACTTCCAGACCACGGCTACCGCAAGGCAGTTCTCCGCGGGAAAACTTCCCTTCGCGAAGGGCAGATTGGCCGAGCTCATTGCAGGAAAGCGAAACCAAATGACGCTTTTCTCATTCTAACTGCTTTCGTCCGAGGACTGGATGAAGTCCGAGTGTTCTTTTTCTCACCGAGATACACAAAATCTGCTGTTGCCTCTGAGCTCTGTTCTTGGCAAATACGTGAACCTGACATACATTCATGTGGGGAAAGACATGGCTTTGCTAGGATTTCTCTTAGCACTGGGTTTTCTCTGGGCCTCACGTCAGGGCAACACTGCATAGGATATACTCTGCCTGGAGAGAGTTTCCCGCTTGGTAGTTTGGCCTAGAAAACCCTGCTTTTGCAAGTGCCACTTGACCAGATTCAGGCAGAAAAGAGAATACAAAAAGGCCTTTTCTCCCTGGGTCCTTTCACAATCTCTAAAAGCTAAAACTCTATAGTTGCTCCTCTGGCAGGATAAATGCACTGCAATGTAGTTTTTCAGAAGAAGCCTTGAGTTTGCGAGAGCGTAGGAGGAATTCATTGCAGGAAAGAGGAAGGCCAAAAAGTTTCTCTCCTTATGCCTGCCTTGCTCAGAGGAGTGGATGAAGTCAGGGACTTCTCCCTTTCCCTGAGAAACATGCAGGCCGCTGTTCCCCGTGCGCTCTCTTATTTGTTAAAGCGACTGCAGTTACACACTTTGAACTGTGGAAAGGCACCGGAGTTTCTTAGGATTTCCCCAGGCGCTTTGTTTTCCCTGGGCCAAAAGGAGCCTTCACAATAGCTTAACGCTAACACTGCATACTCCTTCCACTTCCAGACCACGGCTACCGCAAGGCAGTTCTCCGCGGGAAAACTTCCCTTCGCGAAGGGCAGATTGGCCGAGCTCATTGCAGGAAAGCGAAACCAAATGACGCTTTTCTCATTCTAACTGCTTTCGTCCGAGGACTGGATGAAGTCCGAGTGTTCTTTTTCTCACTGAGATACACAAAATCTGCTGTTGCCTCTGAGCTCTGTTCTTGGCAAATACGTGAACCTGACATACATTCATGTGGGGAAAGACATGGCTTTGCTAGGATTTCTCTTAGCACTGGGTTTTCTCTGGGCCTCACGTCAGGGCAACACTGCATAGGATATACTCTGCCTGGAGAGAGTTTCCCGCTTGGTAGTTTGGCCTAGAAAACCCTGCTTTTGCAAGTGCCACTTGACCAGATTCAGGCAGAAAAGAGAATACAAAAAGGCCTTTTCTCCCTGGGTCCTTTCACAGTCTCTAAAAGCTAAAACTCTATAGTTGCTCCTCTGGCAGGATAAATGCACTGCAATGTAGTTTTTCAGAAGAAGCCTTGAGTTTGCGAGAGCGTAGGAGGAATTCATTGCAGGAAAGAGGAAGGCCAAAAAGTTTCTCTCCTTATGCCTGCCTTGCTCAGAGGAGTGGATGAAGTCAGGGACTTCTCCCTTTCCCTGAGAAACATGCAGGCCGCTGTTCCCCGTGCGCTCTCTTATTTGTTAAAGCGACTGCAGTTACACACTTTGAACTGTGGAAAGGCACCGGAGTTTCTTAGGATTTCCCCAGGCGCTTTGTTTTCCCTGGGCCAAAAGGAGCCTTCCCAATAGCTTAACGCTAACACTGCATACTCCTTCCACTTCCAGACCACGGCTACCGCAAGGCAGTTCTCCGCGGGAAAACTTCCCTTCGCGAAGGGCAGATTGGCCGAGCTCATTGCAGGAAAGCGAAACCAAATGACGCTTTTCTCATTCTAACTGCTTTCGTCCGAGGACTGGATGAAGTCCGAGTGTTCTTTTTCTCACTGAGATACACAAAATCTGCTGTTGCCTCTGAGCTCTGTTCTTGGCAAATACGTGAACCTGACATACATTCATGTGGGGAAAGACATGGCTTTGCTAGGATTTCTCTTAGCACTGGGTTTTCTCTGGGCCTCACGTCAGGGCAACACTGCATAGGATATACTCTGCCTGGAGAGAGTTTCCCGCTTGGTAGTTTGGCCTAGAAAACCCTGCTTTTGCAAGTGCCACTTGACCAGATTCAGGCAGAAAAGAGAATACAAAAAGGCCTTTTCTCCCTGGGTCCTTTCACAATCTCTAAAAGCTAAAACTCTATAGTTGCTCCTCTGGCAGGATAAATGCACTGCAATGTAGTTTTTCAGAAGAAGCCTTGAGTTTGCGAGAGCGTAGGAGGAATTCATTGCAGGAAAGAGGAAGGCCAAAAAGTTTCTCTCCTTATGCCTGCCTTGCTCAGAGGAGTGGATGAAGTCAGGGACTTCTCCCTTTCCCTGAGAAACATGCAGGCCGCTGTTCCCCGTGCGCTCTCTTATTTGTTAAAGCGACTGCAGTTACACACTTTGAACTGTGGAAAGGCACCGGAGTTTCTTAGGATTTCCCCAGGCGCTTTGTTTTCCCTGGGCCAAAAGGAGCCTTCACAATAGCTTAACGCTAACACTGCATACTCCTTCCACTTCCAGACCACGGCTACCGCAAGGCAGTTCTCCGCGGGAAAACTTCCCTTCGCGAAGGGCAGATTGGCCGAGCTCATTGCAGGAAAGCGAAACCAAATGACGCTTTTCTCATTCTGACTGCTTTCGTCCGAGGACTGGATGAAGTCCGAGTGTTCTTTTTCTCACTGAGATACACAAAATCTGATGTTGCCTCTGAGCTCTGTTCTTGGCAAATACGTGAACCTGACATACATTCATGTGGGGAAAGACATGGCTTTGCTAGGATTTCTCTTAGCACTGGGTTTTCTCTGGGCCTCACGTCAGGGCAACACTGCATAGGATATACTCTGCCTGGAGAGAGTTTCCCGCTTGGTAGTTTGGCCTAGAAAACCCTGCTTTTGCAAGTGCCACTTGACCAGATTCAGGCAGAAAAGAGAATACAAAAAGGCCTTTTCTCCCTGGGTCCTTTCACAGTCTCTAAAAGCTAAAACTCTATAGTTGCTCCTCTGGCAGGATAAATGCACTGCAATGTAGTTTTTCAGAAGAAGCCTTGAGTTTGCGAGAGCGTAGGAGGAATTCATTGCAGGAAAGAGGAAGGCCAAAAAGTTTCTCTCCTTATGCCTGCCTTGCTCAGAGGAGTGGATGAAGTCAGGGACTTCTCCCTTTCCCTGAGAAACATGCAGGCCGCTGTTCCCCGTGCGCTCTCTTATTTGTTAAAGCGACTGCAGTTACACACTTTGAACTGTGGAAAGGCACCGGAGTTTCTTAGGATTTCCCCAGGCGCTTTGTTTTCCCTGGGCCAAAAGGAGCCTTCACAATAGCTTAACGCTAACACTGCATGCTCCTTCCACTTCCAGACCACGGCTACCGCAAGGCAGTTCTCCGCGGGAAAACTTCCCTTCGCGAAGGGCAGATTGGCCGAGCTCATTGCAGGAAAGCGAAACCAAATGACGCTTTTCTCATTCTAACTGCTTTCGTCCGAGGACTGGATGAAGTCCGAGTGTTCTTTTTCTCACTGAGATACACAAAATCTGCTGTTGCCTCTGAGCTCTGTTCTTGGCAAATACGTGAACCTGACATACATTCATGTGGGGAAAGACATGGCTTTGCTAGGATTTCTCTTAGCACTGGGTTTTCTCTGGGCCTCACGTCAGGGCAACACTGCATAGGATATACTCTGCCTGGAGAGAGTTTCCCGCTTGGTAGTTTGGCCTAGAAAACCCTGCTTTTGCAAGTGCCACTTGACCAGATTCAGGCAGAAAAGAGAATACAAAAAGGCCTTTTCTCCCTGGGTCCTTTCACAGTCTCTAAAAGCTAAAACTCTATAGTTGCTCCTCTGGCAGGATAAATGCACTGCAATGTAGTTTTTCAGAAGAAGCCTTGAGTTTGCGAGAGCGTAGGAGGAATTCATTGCAGGAAAGAGGAAGGCCAAAAAGTTTCTCTCCTTATGCCTGCCTTGCTCAGAGGAGTGGATGAAGTCAGGGACTTCTCCCTTTCCCTGAGAAACATGCAGGCCGCTGTTCCCCGTGCGCTCTCTTATTTGTTAAAGCGACTGCAGTTACACACTTTGAACTGTGGAAAGGCACCGGAGTTTCTTAGGATTTCCCCAGGCGCTTTGTTTTCCCTGGGCCAAAAGGAGCCTTCACAATAGCTTAACGCTAACACTGCATACTCCTTCCACTTCCAGACCACGGCTACCGCAAGGCAGTTCTCCGCGGGAAAACTTCCCTTCGCGAAGGGCAGATTGGCCGAGCTCATTGCAGGAAAGCGAAACCAAATGACGCTTTTCTCATTCTAACTGCTTTCGTCCGAGGACTGGATGAAGTCCGAGTGTTCTTTTTCTCACTGAGATACACAAAATCTGCTGTTGCCTCTGAGCTCTGTTCTTGGCAAATACGTGAACCTGACATACATTCATGTGGGGAAAGACATGGCTTTGCTAGGATTTCTCTTAGCACTGGGTTTTCTCTGGGCCTCACGTCAGGGCAACACTGCATAGGATATACTCTGCCTGGAGAGAGTTTCCCGCTTGGTAGTTTGGCCTAGAAAACCCTGCTTTTGCAAGTGCCACTTGACCAGATTCAGGCAGAAAAGAGAATACAAAAAGGCCTTTTCTCCCTGGGTCCTTTCACAATCTCTAAAAGCTAAAACTCTATAGTTGCTCCTCTGGCAGGATAAATGCACTGCAATGTAGTTTTTCAGAAGAAGCCTTGAGTTTGCGAGAGCGTAGGAGGAATTCATTGCAGGAAAGAGGAAGGCCAAAAAGTTTCTCTCCTTATGCCTGCCTTGCTCAGAGGAGTGGATGAAGTCAGGGACTTCTCCCTTTCCCTGAGAAACATGCAGGCCGCTGTTCCCCGTGCGCTCTCTTATTTGTTAAAGCGACTGCAGTTACACACTTTGAACTGTGGAAAGGCACCGGAGTTTCTTAGGATTTCCCCAGGCGCTTTGTTTTCCCTGGGCCAAAAGGAGCCTTCACAATAGCTTAACGCTAACACTGCATACTCCTTCCACTTCCAGACCACGGCTACCGCAAGGCAGTTCTCCGCGGGAAAACTTCCCTTCGCGAAGGGCAGATTGGCCGAGCTCATTGCAGGAAAGCGAAACCAAATGACGCTTTTCTCATTCTGACTGCTTTCGTCCGAGGACTGGATGAAGTCCGAGTGTTCTTTTTCTCACTGAGATACACAAAATCTGATGTTGCCTCTGAGCTCTGTTCTTGGCAAATACGTGAACCTGACATACATTCATGTGGGGAAAGACATGGCTTTGCTAGGATTTCTCTTAGCACTGGGTTTTCTCTGGGCCTCACGTCAGGGCAACACTGCATAGGATATACTCTGCCTGGAGAGAGTTTCCCGCTTGGTAGTTTGGCCTAGAAAACCCTGCTTTTGCAAGTGCCACTTGACCAGATTCAGGCAGAAAAGAGAATACAAAAAGGCCTTTTCTCCCTGGGTCCTTTCACAATCTCTAAAAGCTAAAACTCTATAGTTGCTCCTCTGGCAGGATAAATGCACTGCAATGTAGTTTTTCAGAAGAAGCCTTGAGTTTGCGAGAGCGTAGGAGGAATTCATTGCAGGAAAGAGGAAGGCCAAAAAGTTTCTCTCCTTATGCCTGCCTTGCTCAGAGGAGTGGATGAAGTCAGGGACTTCTCCCTTTCCCTGAGAAACATGCAGGCCGCTGTTCCCCGTGCGCTCTCTTATTTGTTAAAGCGACTGCAGTTACACACTTTGAACTGTGGAAAGGCACCGGAGTTTCTTAGGATTTCCCCAGGCGCTTTGTTTTCCCTGGGCCAAAAGGAGCCTTCACAATAGCTTAACGCTAACACTGCATACTCCTTCCACTTCCAGACCACGGCTACCGCAAGGCAGTTCTCCGCGGGAAAACTTCCCTTCGCGAAGGGCAGATTGCCCGAGCTCATTGCAGGAAAGCGAAACCAAATGACGCTTTTCTCATTCTAACTGCTTTCGTCCGAGGACTGGATGAAGTCCGAGTGTTCTTTTTCTCACTGAGATACACAAAATCTGCTGTTGCCTCTGAGCTCTGTTCTTGGCAAATACGTGAACCTGACATACATTCATGTGGGGAAAGACATGGCTTTGCTAGGATTTCTCTTAGCACTGGGTTTTCTCTGGGCCTCACGTCAGGGCAACACTGCATAGGATATACTCTGCCTGGAGAGAGTTTCCCGCTTGGTAGTTTGGCCTAGAAAACCCTGCTTTTGCAAGTGCCACTTGACCAGATTCAGGCAGAAAAGAGAATACAAAAAGGCCTTTTCTCCCTGGGTCCTTTCACAGTCTCTAAAAGCTAAAACTCTATAGTTGCTCCTCTGGCAGGATAAATGCACTGCAATGTAGTTTTTCAGAAGAAGCCTTGAGTTTGCGAGAGCGTAGGAGGAATTCATTGCAGGAAAGAGGAAGGCCAAAAAGTTTCTCTCCTTATGCCTGCCTTGCTCAGAGGAGTGGATGAAGTCAGGGACTTCTCCCTTTCCCTGAGAAACATGCAGGCCGCTGTTCCCCGTGCGCTCTCTTATTTGTTAAAGCGACTGCAGTTACACACTTTGAACTGTGGAAAGGCACCGGAGTTTCTTAGGATTTCCCCAGGCGCTTTGTTTTCCCTGGGCCAAAAGGAGCCTTCACAATAGCTTAACGCTAACACTGCATGCTCCTTCCACTTCCAGACCACGGCTACCGCAAGGCAGTTCTCCGCGGGAAAACTTCCCTTCGCGAAGGGCAGATTGGCCGAGCTCATTGCAGGAAAGCGAAACCAAATGACGCTTTTCTCATTCTAACTGCTTTCGTCCGAGGACTGGATGAAGTCCGAGTGTTCTTTTTCTCACTGAGATACACAAAATCTGCTGTTGCCTCTGAGCTCTGTTCTTGGCAAATACGTGAACCTGACATACATTCATGTGGGGAAAGACATGGCTTTGCTAGGATTTCTCTTAGCACTGGGTTTTCTCTGGGCCTCACGTCAGGGCAACACTGCATAGGATATACTCTGCCTGGAGAGAGTTTCCCGCTTGGTAGTTTGGCCTAGAAAACCCTGCTTTTGCAAGTGCCACTTGACCAGATTCAGGCAGAAAAGAGAATACAAAAAGGCCTTTTCTCCCTGGGTCCTTTCACAATCTCTAAAAGCTAAAACTCTATAGTTGCTCCTCTGGCAGGATAAATGCACTGCAATGTAGTTTTTCAGAAGAAGCCTTGAGTTTGCGAGAGCGTAGGAGGAATTCATTGCAGGAAAGAGGAAGGCCAAAAAGTTTCTCTCCTTATGCCTGCCTTGCTCAGAGGAGTGGATGAAGTCAGGGACTTCTCCCTTTCCCTGAGAAACATGCAGGCCGCTGTTCCCCGTGCGCTCTCTTATTTGTTAAAGCGACTGCAGTTACACACTTTGAACTGTGGAAAGGCACCGGAGTTTCTTAGGATTTCCCCAGGCGCTTTGTTTTCCCTGGGCCAAAAGGAGCCTTCACAATAGCTTAACGCTAACACTGCATACTCCTTCCACTTCCAGACCACGGCTACCGCAAGGCAGTTCTCCGCGGGAAAACTTCCCTTCGCGAAGGGCAGATTGGCCGAGCTCATTGCAGGAAAGCGAAACCAAATGACGCTTTTCTCATTCTGACTGCTTTCGTCCGAGGACTGGATGAAGTCCGAGTGTTCTTTTTCTCACTGAGATACACAAAATCTGATGTTGCCTCTGAGCTCTGTTCTTGGCAAATACGTGAACCTGACATACATTCATGTGGGGAAAGACATGGCTTTGCTAGGATTTCTCTTAGCACTGGGTTTTCTCTGGGCCTCACGTCAGGGCAACACTGCATAGGATATACTCTGCCTGGAGAGAGTTTCCCGCTTGGTAGTTTGGCCTAGAAAACCCTGCTTTTGCAAGTGCCACTTGACCAGATTCAGGCAGAAAAGAGAATACAAAAAGGCCTTTTCTCCCTGGGTCCTTTCACAATCTCTAAAAGCTAAAACTCTATAGTTGCTCCTCTGGCAGGATAAATGCACTGCAATGTAGTTTTTCAGAAGAAGCCTTGAGTTTGCGAGAGCGTAGGAGGAATTCATTGCAGGAAAGAGGAAGGCCAAAAAGTTTCTCTCCTTATGCCTGCCTTGCTCAGAGGAGTGGATGAAGTCAGGGACTTCTCCCTTTCCCTGAGAAACATGCAGGCCGCTGTTCCCCGTGCGCTCTCTTATTTGTTAAAGCGACTGCAGTTACACACTTTGAACTGTGGAAAGGCACCGGAGTTTCTTAGGATTTCCCCAGGCGCTTTGTTTTCCCTGGGCCAAAAGGAGCCTTCACAATAGCTTAACGCTAACACTGCATACTCCTTCCACTTCCAGACCACGGCTACCGCAAGGCAGTTCTCCGCGGGAAAACTTCCCTTCGCGAAGGGCAGATTGCCCGAGCTCATTGCAGGAAAGCGAAACCAAATGACGCTTTTCTCATTCTAACTGCTTTCGTCCGAGGACTGGATGAAGTCCGAGTGTTCTTTTTCTCACTGAGATACACAAAATCTGCTGTTGCCTCTGAGCTCTGTTCTTGGCAAATACGTGAACCTGACATACATTCATGTGGGGAAAGACATGGCTTTGCTAGGATTTCTCTTAGCACTGGGTTTTCTCTGGGCCTCACGTCAGGGCAACACTGCATAGGATATACTCTGCCTGGAGAGAGTTTCCCGCTTGGTAGTTTGGCCTAGAAAACCCTGCTTTTGCAAGTGCAACTTGACCAGATTCAGGCAGAAAAGAGAATACAAAAAGGCCTTTTCTCCCTGGGTCCTTTCACAGTCTCTAAAAGCTAAAACTCTATAGTTGCTCCTCTGGCAGGATAAATGCACTGCAATGTAGTTTTTCAGAAGAAGCCTTGAGTTTGCGAGAGCGTAGGAGGAATTCATTGCAGGAAAGAGGAAGGCCAAAAAGTTTCTCTCCTTATGCCTGCCTTGCTCAGAGGAGTGGATGAAGTCAGGGACTTCTCCCTTTCCCTGAGAAACATGCAGGCCGCTGTTCCCCGTGCGCTCTCTTATTTGTTAAAGCGACTGCAGTTACACACTTTGAACTGTGGAAAGGCACCGGAGTTTCTTAGGATTTCCCCAGGCGCTTTGTTTTCCCTGGGCCAAAAGGAGCCTTCACAATAGCTTAACGCTAACACTGCATACTCCTTCCACTTCCAGACCACGGCTACCGCAAGGCAGTTCTCCGCGGGAAAACTTCCCTTCGCGAAGGGCAGATTGGCCGAGCTCATTGCAGGAAAGCGAAACCAAATGACGCTTTTCTCATTCTAACTGCTTTCGTCCGAGGACTGGATGAAGTCCGAGTGTTCTTTTTCTCACTGAGATACACAAAATCTGATGTTGCCTCTGAGCTCTGTTCTTGGCAAATACGTGAACCTGACATACATTCATGTGGGGAAAGACATGGCTTTGCTAGGATTTCTCTTAGCACTGGGTTTTCTCTGGGCCTCACGTCAGGGCAACACTGCATAGGATATACTCTGCCTGGAGAGAGTTTCCCGCTTGGTAGTTTGGCCTAGAAAACCCTGCTTTTGCAAGTGCCACTTGACCAGATTCAGGCAGAAAAGAGAATACAAAAAGGCCTTTTCTCCCTGGGTCCTTTCACAGTCTCTAAAAGCTAAAACTCTATAGTTGCTCCTCTGGCAGGATAAATGCACTGCAATGTAGTTTTTCAGAAGAAGCCTTGAGTTTGCGAGAGCGTAGGAGGAATTCATTGCAGGAAAGAGGAAGGCCAAAAAGTTTCTCTCCTTATGCCTGCCTTGCTCAGAGGAGTGGATGAAGTCAGGGACTTCTCCCTTTCCCTGAGAAACATGCAGGCCGCTGTTCCCCGTGCGCTCTCTTATTTGTTAAAGCGACTGCAGTTACACACTTTGAACTGTGGAAAGGCACCGGAGTTTCTTAGGATTTCCCCAGGCGCTTTGTTTTCCCTGGGCCAAAAGGAGCCTTCACAATAGCTTAACGCTAACACTGCATACTCCTTCCACTTCCAGACCACGGCTACCGCAAAATACTATCTCTCTATG